>NC_090266.1:1121784959-1122086046 GCF_040414725.1 Anabrus simplex | reverse complement strand
TACGAAGTAAGTTCAAGGGCGCCGCTCTGTTAGCGAAGTTAGGAATAAATTTCCTGAAGAAATTCACCATGCCAATGAATCTGGCAATACCTTTGATGTCCTTGGGAGGTTTAAAATCACGGATGGCCTGTGTTCTGTAATGATCGATCGAAACGTCATCGGGCGACACAACATGCCCTAGAAATGACATGGAAGGCTTAGCGAAAGCAACCTTAGATAACTTCACAGTTAACCCTGCCTTACGAAGGCGATTGAGGACCTCTTTCAGATGATCTAGATGTTCTTCGAAGGTCTCAGAAAATACGACATCATCAAGATAATGTTATAAGTACTCGAATTTGATGTCGGAGAAGACCCTATCTAGCAGTCTCGTAAGTACAGCTGCTCCCATGGGGAGCCCGAAAGGCACGCGGTTGTACCAATACAAGTTCCAGTCCGTGGCAAAAGCAGTGAGGTGTTTGGATTCCTCTGCTAGAGGGATCTGGTTATACGCCTGATTAAGGTCCAAGATGGTGAAGATCTTAGCTTTCCGAAACCATGAGAAACACGAGTGGAGGTCGGGAAGGGGCACAGATTGTTATACCACCTTCCGATTTAAAGCCCTATAGTCAATCACAGGCCTGAAGCCACCTTGGGGTTTCGGGACTAAAAAATTAGGCAATGAATATGCCGACTTAGAGGGCCGAATTATACCATCTTTCAACATCTGATCTATGATCTCCTTCAGAGCCTTCATTTTAGGTGGAGATAACCTATAGGGTGGGAACCTAACGGGGATCGAATCCGTAACCTCAATCTTGTATTCGATAAGGTCAGTGACACCAAGAGTATCGGAGAAAACATCTGGAAACGACTGACACAACTTACGAATACTCTCAGCCTGCTCCTCAGGTAGATGTCTAAGGGCTAACTATATCTCATCCTGGGTAGGCGAAATAGATGAACACGACACAGAATTACATTTTAATAAGGGGATTTTGAAATAACTAGTAAATTTGAAAGTGCACGACTTGCTCTGAATGTCGAGCACAAGACCAGTGTGAGACATGAAGTCCGCTCCTAATATTATGGGGCAAGACAAAGTCTTAGCCACAAACAATTTTACCTTCCAAGTAAATTTAGCAATCCTAATTTTGGCAAAGATGAAACCTAAAATTTATAATGGAGAAGTGTTAGCCGAAGCGCATTGAACCGATGACGGACAAAAATCAGAAAACTTACAGGCAGACTTTAATTTAGAGTACCATTCAGCCGAAATAATGGAACACACACTCCCAGAATATAATAGAGGTTCATTATTCAATTCAATTTGGAGAAATGGTACAAGTGCGGGGGTCTCCGTCGCAATCCTAAGACATTCTTTAGGGCATTCAAATGTGGGGTTGGAAGATTTCTACCATGTTCCGAGCCTGAGATTTCGGATGGTTTACTTGGGGCTGAGCCTTGAAAAGATGAATTTGCCGACTCAGCCGAAGCCACTAGTCACTTTTTATTATTTGCGTTGGTGGAAGGTGCACTATAAGTTGAGCAGGAGGGGGTGCTATTAGTATTAGGACAATATTCTTGGCTATATGGGAAAACGAGCCGCATTTAAAACAGCCTTGGGATGACCCTGCTCCATTCCTTGTCCCACTAGATTTAACCAAAGGACACTTGTTCCGGAGATGATCGCCCGACCCACAAGCATAACATTTGCGGGTTATGAAAGTTCGTCGAGGTGGAGGCCGAAAATTACTCGAGGACGGAGGGGGCTCCTTCGCGACACGTAAGGTGTCGGCATATCTAACGCCTTCGGCTGAGACAGCCATAGTCTCTAATTCAGCAAAGGTTTGAGAACGCGACGCAAAGCACAGATATGACCTGTACTGTCTACTTTAACGTACGCGTATGAGTGCTCTGTCTATATCTCGCAGAAGCCGCATAACTGGTAGCATATTTGTCCTGCAAGTGTGTACTGAGCGATCATGTAAAGTGTGGTTCGAGTTGGACATAAATAACAACAGATATGTCCGTCCAGAAAGTTAATAAGCGGATTAATGCGTTTGAAGCAACGATGAATGACTTTGAGACGCGCCTTCAGTTGTTAACCAGCTCTGCCAACCCCAGGGAAGAGTCCCTAGACTCGCTGAGTCAGGATTTTCGAGACTTCCGAGGCACCATCTCCTCCGAACTTGCCGTGCTGAAAGAAGAGCTGTGCAAGTTAGCACGGCAGCTCGACCATCAAGAAGCACTCATTGATGAAGGAGAGCAGTACAGCCGTAGAAACTACCTCCTAATCCATGGAGTCTCCGAGAAACCGCGGGAGGACATTTACGGAAAAGTGAGGGAAACCTTCCGAACGAAGTTGAACGTGGACTTCACGATGGAGAGCTTCGACCGGTGCCACAGGATTGGGCAGCCTCAGCGCTCAGCAGCTGACGTGGTATCTACAGGCAGGCGCCCAATAATAGTTAAATTTAAACGTTACCACGAACGTGACCGAGTGTGGAAGGCGAAGCGGCTTCTGAAGGACACAAAGGTACTCATCACAGAGTCCCTCACCAAAACCCGAAAGTGCATATTAAACCTGGCTAGGGATCACTTCGGGCCATCCCGTGTATGGACCCAAGACGGACGCATCGTAATTCACCTGCCTAATGGGACGAAAAGATCCATCACCACTGTCGCGGAACTGGATAACATAAAAAATCTACGAGATAACTGTGACAATCAAAATGGAACAGCACAGCTCAATAGTGCATCTGCTTGTTATTCATAAGTGTTTTTGTAAGTGTATTATGTGTGTGTCTGTGTGTGTGTTAGTGGTAGTCAGTGTAAGCATTTATCAGGATGTCGAGGTAAGTTGCATGCTATTTCTGTTCTACTATTTCGTTAACATTCCGTTATTCAGCTGATCCAGAGCTCTGTACCTGACACTGACCTTGGCAACATTCCCACTCTCACCCCGTCACCTCTCACCACCGGCTTGCTCCTCAAACAGGCATTATCTCCCTCCACCAACTGTTTACAGTGTTGCCATGTCAACGCACTCTCATTGGTAGCGCACTTCGACGAAATTCAAGCCATAATGAGGGAAAATAATACCCATATTTTTGCTATTAGCGAAAGCTGGCTTACACCGAGCATACCCTCTGGTATGGTACAACTTGACCGGTATTCCCTCTTACGTCATGATAGATCCGATGGCAGAAGAGGAGGTGGGGTGGCCTTGTACTGCAGAAACGATTTAAAAAGCCGGGTGATATGTGTATCATCTAACAATGCACAGCTAGGGCCAGAATTCATGTTTGTTGAAGTCATTATTAACCAACAGAAACTCCTTATAGTTGTTGTATACAATCCGCCCAAAATAACAAATATGACTGAATTCGAATTTCGTTTACTTGACCTACTGCCTAGCTAGGAGCATATTATTGCCGTAGGTGACTTCAACATTAACCTGCTTACTAAAACGCACGAAACGAAACAATTTATTGACATGTTTTCTTCCTGTGATATGACCATCCTCCGTTTAGAGCCTACTAATCATACTTACACAGAAAAATACGAAACACACACGCTTATTGACCACATTGTGACAAATAACCTAAACAAAGTCATAACTCACGGCCAGATTCCAGTCCCAGCCATCTCCACTCATGGCCTTATCTACCTATCCTACTCCCTCCGAATGCCAAAATATAAACCTAAGTATGTTATTTCCAGAAACGCAAAAGACATGGATATGGACGAGTTAAGACATGACGCTTACAATCTACCCTGGAATGACATACTCCTATTGGACGATATAGACGCAAAAGTAGACAAGTTCAACTCTCTTGTAATCACTCTGTACGATAAACACGCCCCTAAGCGACAGATAAAAGTTACACGCCCATCTTGTCCCTGGCTAAATAGTGAAATAAAAAACATGATGGCCCACCGCGATGCACTTTACCGACGCTTTAAACGAACTCGTGACCAAAGTGACTTCGAAAATTATCGGGTCCTTAGAAATAGAGTTAAACAGTTCGTTAGAAACCGTAAATTTACATATTTGCAAAACATGACTGCAAACATGAATTCTGGCAGTGCTTGGAACGCGCTTCGTTCCTTAGGCATAGGGAAACCTCGACAACAACCCCATGTGCCAGACATACCACTCTATAAGTTAAATGAGTTTTTTACTGAAGAAAGAACACCACCTAATGTACTAAATTCCCCAAACTCAGTACCCAACTCCGTTATGAACCCTTTACCTTACAAACAACATTCCACCCTGTTACTGCTAATAAAGTTAAAAAAGTATTATATTCTATCAAATCAAAAGCCAGAGGAGTGGATGATATCCCTATAACTTTCTTACACAACATTATTGGTGCCTTTGTACCAATTATTACCCACATTTTCAACTACTGCCTTAAAAACGGAACCTTTCCTTCACTATGGAAACTAGCTAATGTTATCCCTTTGCCTAAGAATCCTGACCCCTCCCTACCATCCGACTACAGACTAATTTCTATCTTACCAGCGATTTCCAAAGCACTTGAGCGTCTGGTTCACGAGCAGGTGTTGGAATAATTAAATAACCATTCTCTCCTAGACCCATTGCAATCTGGCTTCAAGAAGGGACACAGCACAGCAACTGCCCTGCTCAAAGTGACTGATGACATACGGCACGCAATGGACCAAAGACTAGTGACAATACTTACTCTCCTCGATTTCAGTAGCGCATTTGACACTATAAACATCCAGACTCTATTAAACAAGATGCAATCTTACTACTTCGATCAACGAACTATTAATTTCTTTTCATCATACCTCAAAAATCGCGCGCAACGAATTATAACCCTTGATCAAACCTCTCACTGGCGAACCAGGAAGGGAGGCACGCCGCAGGGTAGTGTTTTAGGCCCATTGCTCTTTATTTTGTATATAAACGACATTTCCTCTAATTTAAAGAATTGTAGCTACCATCTTTATGCGGACGACTTACAAATTTACTGTCACTGTAAGACCTCTGATTTGCCGCATGCCATAGCAGGTATCAATGCTGACCTTCAGCGACTTAACGCTTATTCCTTGGAAAATTCCCTCCTTCTTAATCCCTCCAAGACGCAAGCAATCATTATTGGCTCTCAAAAATTGTTGGCCACACTAAGATACGAAACTATTCCTTCGGTTATACTGAATGGTAGAGTTATCCCATTCAGCCAAACTGTGAGAAATCTAGGAGTGACAAAGAACGAAACTTTAAATTGGTCTGAATATATTAAGAATATGTGTAAAAAAATATTTTCGATACTTCATTCGGTGAAAAGAAACAGCGATATTTTACCTTGTATTGTGACAGTCAAACTCATACAAACGCTAGTACTTCCCGTCCTCGACTACTGTGACGTCATTCTGGTAGACGCAACAAAAGAGCAGACTTCGAAACTTCAGCGAGCGCTTAATTGTTGTCTTAGATTTATATGCAGTCTGAGTTATGACACACATGTCACCCCGTACTATCACACTATTTCATGGCTGAAACCTGACAAACGACGGATGTATCACATACTGATACAGATATACAGACTGCTCTCTGAAGACAGACCACTATACATTTCATCCCACAGCAGTAATACCCGCTCTGGTTGCTTCCCTTTCTATTTCTGTTCACCGCTCCTCCATGTACAACAACTTCTTTGTTGTGGCGGGTTCTAGACTTTGGAATTCCCTGCCTGTCAGTGTCAGAAATTCCACTTCATTACTTAAATTTAAGACTGCTTGCCGAGACTACCTGCTGAATGCAGCTGACTAACTTGTATGACTGGAAAGAATGAATGATTGTATGAATGTGAGTTAGAAAAGTGTAAGGTATTTTTGTGTAGGTTATCATTTATTATATAATATGTACTCAAACTCTGCTCTCAATGATGTGTACAGTGGTTAAGTGTAAGAGAGGGCCAAGAGCCCTAACTTCGCCACCTACAAAGGCATGATAAATAAATAAATAAATAAATAAATGACCTGTAGGGAGGTGAAATCCCTTCCACAATCGCCTGCACAGCTTGGTCTTCTGGGAAATGAAGAGCAAACACCCTAGTGTAGAACTTAATTTCTTGGATGAAATCGGCGAGATTTTCATCCAGACGCTGTACTCGGTAATAGTACTGTTGTCTGAGAGAGGACCTTGCCCTAGCCGGAATGAAATTCGCTAGCAAATGGGCATGGAAATCTTCTATAGATGACTGTTCAGCAATTGCCCTAACGATCTTGTCCGAGAGGACACCTATGGAGTAGGGGTAAATAATTTGAACGATTTGACACGGAGATAGAGAAAAAACAAGAGCGTGATGCTGGAACTCGCCTAAAAATCTTTACAATGAAATGACATCACTAGTAGAGTTAACGGAGAACTTAGAAATACCCCTAAGCAACATCGCTAAAGGATGAGGCAAATTACTGGAGCCGGGCGACATAGTAGGTAAAGGCCTAAGGGGTGGAGAAGCTCTTTCAGAGACTGCATTATTCAACACAAATGGTGGTATTGAGGTACGAGGCTCAGATTCATTTTCGAATGGGGCAGAAGTTTGTTGAGTAGCCGCCGATGTCCTACTTTCTTCCCCTTTGGAAGAATCCTCCCCGCTTACTATATTTATCACAGTGCGCGGGTCGGTTTTGGGAGTAGCAGATCCAGATAACAATTGGCTAACCTTATTGGAGATTTTAGAGAGGTGTTCAACAAGAGCACTAGCCTCCTTACCCTGAATGTCGTTTAATTTAAGATTCAATAGATCTCTAACTCTATGGTAAAAATGGAACAGTCTAGCTTGTACTCTTTTAAGTTGATTAGGGGATGGGTCACCTACTTCAAAAAAACTAACTACGGATGCTAGCTCAGTAGTGTTATCCGTGATCGTGGAAAGAGTCTCATCAATATCTGTCTCTCCCAAGTTTGGGATACTAATTGGCAATCCAAGGGATTCTTTAAGCTTGGTGTTATCGGCCGCAACCGTGCCTCCAGATTGAACATTTCTAATGGTTAATTCATAGATCAATTCCTCCTTGAGCAAATAACCGGGATGGAGGACTTCGCGAGGGCCGGACATAATGGCAAAAGATTGACAAATTTAGAAATTTGGAAAAGAAAATTCCAGCGACTGAGAAAATTGTTAGGGTATGTTTAACCGTCAAAAGGGGCTTAACTGAGAACCCATTCAACCACGCTCTGCTACCACTTGTTCCGAGGTATCTGTGGAACAGCAGAGATGAAAGGTGCCGGGGTGAGTGGGTCTAACTACAATCCCGAGATATGAATTAAAATTGCATTAAAGGTTATATTTTCGAAAATAGCAAAACTTAACAATTTTCATAGAATTTCCAGGTTAAACAAATAACAACAAGTCAACAAATAACCGACACTCAGGTACAAGACCAGGAAAAGCCAAGATTTAGAGTCAATTTAACAATCTGGGCTTCAAGCCCCAAGTTTTACAAATTCGGAGCTCTCAGTTCACAAACACATATTTACCAAAGGGCAGAATTCCCCTATTAAATGAGCATTTGCTCCCACCTAGCAATGTCAAGCCTCCTAGAGGCACATTTCCAATACTTAAAAGGGCTGACCCGCTCTCAGTTTTCCAAGCCTATTAAAGGCAATACCAGGCTTTACACTATATTGTCATCAAGACACCACTTACACAAATTGAAACGGGAGTACCTTGTACCCAGCCTACTGGGCCTTAGTAGAAAAATAATAGGTTAAGTAAATGGCCCAAAAATGCAAAAATGAATGGAGGCGTGAATTTGCACTCCTAAATATACATTTTAAAACCTAAAAGGCACTATGCCGAAGAAACAGGGGCTATTCCCAAACTATGGAGGCAACTCGTATACTGAATAAATTTAACACATCAAGGAGGAGTAGAAAAATCGGTTACGAAAACGTAGTCAACTCAAATCAAAATAAAGGGGAGCTCGAGAGGGTAACGCACTCTCTATCCCCGATTTACAGTTAAAGATATATGATGTTTTTACGTAAACTGGAAGAAATTTACATGTAAATAGAGATAGGTTACATGGTAAAGGTTCCTGACCTTCCCCGCGGGTTAAACTGCTGAGCTAGCAAGAAATAAAGATGTTAAGCGGCCATTACCTTACTGAAGAACTGCTGCCTGAAAAAGAGGCGCTTCCTGCCTCCTGCTACACGTCCATACACTAAGTTAAATGTTGATGATGTGGCCGAGAGACAAGAAAATCAGCAGTTTTTATACCCTCGGGGAAAGTTCGAGAACTTTCATGAACAAAACAGCCACACCCACTCAATTTTATTGGTCAGTGTAGATGGTACACTCAAAATCGAAGAAGAAAGACACGATTGGTCAGAAATTAATTACAGAAATTCTGGATTGTTCTCAATTCAAAACTGGTGGGAAGAAAATATTAACATTGCCACCCGACAAATGAATGAACGAAATTTAGTGTAAAGAGAAAACTTATGAATACAAAATTTCTTCAAAAAAGTTCCTTCACTTCGCACCAGGGTGCATGATCATAGTTTTTTTGGTAGAGACATCTATAAGAGAATGTCCATACTTCTCGTTCAATGGAAAACGAAACAAGTTGAAATCCACACAGTATTGACAACTTCGAAATCACAAAATTTACGGTAGTGACATCTTCTGAAAAACTTATGAGTTGATCCAGTTTTTAAGTTCACATTTTCTCCTGTAGAGGAGTACTTTAAGGCGGAAAATTCAAATGTGCGGCGTACAGGTGTACTAGCCGATACAATTATTATTATTATTATTATTATTATTATTATTATTATTATTATTATTATTATTAATCAGGGGTACCTTTTGAACGCAGAGGTAAAAGAAGGTGCGGGCTTGAATGGGTATAACTACAATGTCAAGAAATGAATTAAAACTTTAACAAAGGTTATATTTCTTTCATTAAACAAAAACAAACTTAACAAATTTCCACAAGGTAAAAATAACATTCAGGTACAATGCCAATCTTGAAACCAGATAAGGAAAAATCCACGATTCAGAACCTTAACATTTTGGGCTTTAAGCCCCTCGTTTTACAATTTTACAAAAGGAAGAGGTATTATTTAGAGAGGGGCAGAAATCCCCTAGTTCAAGAGCATTTCCTCCGTAAATCACAACATCTAGCCTCCCAGAGGAACACTTAATAGTTACAAAACTTGAAAAAGAGCTAACAGACTCTCAGGTTTCCAACTCTACTCAACGCAACATTGCACGAAAAGTGACACAGTCTGGCCTTTCAAGGTACTATTTACAAATTGAAATATTATCACCCAGAGGTATCTCGTACCCAACCTACAGGGCCTTTGAGAAAAGGAACTGGTTAAGTAAACGGCCCGAAACACAAACTGAATTGAGGCCAACATTGCACTCCAGATAATGAAACTTTAAAATCCTAAAGGGCTCTAGACCGATGAAACAGGGACTATTCCCAAACTACTGAGGTGACTCGTATAGAAATAACCTTAACACATTACAGAAGGAAAAACAGTTACAAAACGTAGTCGCCTCAAACCAAGATGAAGGGGAGCTCGAGAGGGTACATCACTCTCTATCCCCGATTTACAGATGAAGAGTTTATGAAATTTTTACATTAGCCGAAAGAAAGTTACAGTTTAGAAACGTAGGTTACATGGTTAAAGATTCGGACCTTCCCCTTGGAATAATCTGCGGAGGTAGCTACAACAAGAAAGATGTAGTTTATGTGGCCATTACCTTATAGATGTTCTGCTGCCGACGAAAGAGGCCGCATGCCTCCTGCTTTACAAACACACACTCAGATAGGCGACGATCAATTGGCCAAGAAACGTGAAAAGCCGCAGTTTATAAACCCTCAGGGAACGTTCGAGATCGTTCAAGACTAAACCAGCCACACCCTCTCAATTTTATTGGTTGAGTTCAAAAGTAACACTCGGAATCGAACAAGAATCCTGTGATAGGTTGAAAATTAATTACAGAAATTCGTGATTGGCTAGATTCAAAACTGGCGGAAAGAAAAAGGAAATATTGCCAACCCCAAAATAAATAAACATCAATCAGTTACAAAAACCTAGAAATACAAAACTTCTTTAAATTATAAGTTCTTTCACTTTGCACGAGTGTGCATGACCATAACATTTTTATTGGTAGTGGTGTCATCTGTAGAAAAATGTCAAAACTTCTTGATAAATGGCAAACAAAACAAGGAGAAATTCACTCAGTTTAGGAAACTGAACAATAACAAAATTACATAATATTTCGGTGGTGACACCTTGTGATTAAAGTTCCAACTTCCAGTTGTATTAGTTTCCACTTTAGTTCGATAGAGGAGTTCTTTCAGGTGCCAGTTTTGAATGCGCGGCGTTGAGGTGTACTTCCCGGTATAGACCTACCCCCAAAATATCCTTGCTTGGGGTGACACAGAAGAATTTTGAGGAAACATTTCCAATTGAAAAAAAATATTGAAGTTGATAGATAGAAACTTGTTTAAGTCCAGATTTAGAATGTCCTTGTTGCTGTAGAATGTTAAATACATGTTGATAGTGCACCCGTCCACCCTCTAAGTCCCAGACTAGCATTAATCTCAGGGGTGCCGGCCGGTTCATATTTTAAGTCATGATCAACAAAAAAACTTATTTAGTTTTAATTATTATTATTGCTATGGTTATCTGCACTCGTCATTCTAAACCATCACACCCTACGATCATTTATGTGGAATCTTAACCTCTTTTCATCTTTGGGTCCGAAGTCTTGCAAACGACTATTGGCGCAGTCATTTTATTTCGTACGTACGATTACGGTTTCGAATCCTACCCTCTACGTAATCTAATTTTACTCTGTTACTTTGCCCCTATTTGTACACTCAATTCTCTATGTCTGTCATTAATTTCATACATTTTTTCATATCACAATATATTTCAACACAGTTTCATTATACGGTAAGTGTCCCCATACGGAATTTATCTCTCTTCATATCTCAACATCATCTTATTCAATTATTAATCACAGAGTTTTCAACTAACTTATTTCTCATCGACATCGTACGACATATTTATATTCTGACTGCATGATCTTTACAACATCTCTCTTCATATCTGATTTATTTCTGAGGTCACTTTCCACAAATAATCGCAACAGCCTGAAATTATATTCGCCCAAATTCGATAATCATGATCACGTAATTATTAGTCCTACGTGGTCCGGCTAATACTTGCAGATTAAATATCTGGCATTTATTTATAAACTGTTGGACCGTAATTTAAATAACACATTCATTAGCATTTAAGGTTTATTAGCACCGGTATTATTACTCATAATTATTAATTCATAAATTTTCATTATCACTATTTTAATTCCGAATAAAAAACTATTCTGTCCTCAACGATTCCCGATTATCTTAACATCATTTTATTCATTCAAAATTTAATGTTACTCACCGTTCATATTGAAAGACGATATCTCATGAATTATTATTATTATTATTATTATTATTATTATTATTATTGTTATTATTATTATTATTAGATTGTGACATTCCCGGCAAATTTTATCAACATTAATAAAGAAATTTAAAACAAGGGGAAACGCTGGCATCGCACGTGGCTGGATTTTCCATAACATTATAATACAAATTGTCGACAATTGATTGACATAAGAAGCCAACTCTGGGTCAGTTTGAACATTGAACACAAAATCAAATGTCAAGAAAAATGCGACTAGATTAATATTGTAATCCATGCATGACTTAAATTTCTACCCTACACCTACGGAATTATATGTACAACAAATTAAATACATTATATGACCCAACATTTACAATACTACAATTGGGAACATGCATCATTTTCAAAAATACTTTTTTTGAAAAGTACACCAATGAAATAGTACGTAAACGTATTACATTGAGGTATGTTGCCTTGTTTTCTACCATTAAAAAAATATTTAATAGTGCCTTTCCGCAAGGCGAGTGAAACGGCCTCTGACGTAAGCAGCGCGCTGTGACGTCACGATCCAGTACCGCATGGAGCTCTACCAACCGTTGTGCATCAGCCGTTGCTAAAAGCCGATTGTTTATTATTCATGATCGCGAATAACTTCTAAATGACAGAAGAAAGGTTCAAAACAGCACAGTCAGACGCTTTTATTAGATCAAAATCAATCGGTCGGCTCGTCCGGTCCGTTTGCCTTGGTGACTCTGAATAACTTTGGGCTGATCGCACGGTCCTCGTGCCGGCGACGATCTTTCAAATGTCTGCCTTATCAACTGTCGATGGTAGGTTCTGCGCCTACCACGGTTGTAACGGGTAACGGGGAATCAGGGTTCGATTCCGGAGAGGGAGCCTGAGAAACGGCTACCACATCCAAGGAAGGCAGCAGGCGCGCAAATTACCCACTCCCGGCATGTGTAGATGTCATCATTCTTGAAAAATGTGACTTTTGTGGCCGCAGAAATTCGCGGATAACAAGCAAGTTTGTAAGTGGCGTCTTTTATATACGTGCAGTGTACTGTAACCCATAGTATTAGGATAACAACGAACCTGGATAGATATCACATCACTTTCAACATTTCCTTCTAGACTGATTCCCCTATTAAAGAATAACATTACATTTTCGGGCTTTCAGCATTAGTAAAGTAAGAAATCGGATTTCAGCACTAACATAAAGATATAGGTAGCATTATAGTACTAGTCCGCTTCTGTGGTGTAGTGGTTAATGTGTGCCACTCCCGGAGGCCCGGTTTCGATTCCCGGCTCTGCCATGAAAGTTGAAAACAAATAGTACGAGGGCTGGAACGGGGTCTACTCAGCCTCGGGAGGTCAACTGAGTAGAAGGGTTTCGAATCCCACCTCAGCCATCCTCGAAGTGGTTTTTCGTATTTTCCTATTTCTCCCTCCAGGCACCTAAGGACACGGCCGTTTCCTTCCCTCTTCCTTGTCTATCCCGTACGATCTTCCCATCCTCCAAATGGCCCCTGTTGAGCATAACAGGTGAGGCCGCCTGGGCGAGGTAATGGCCCTCCTCACCAGTTTCATCACCATACTCAAAGTCTCACGTTCCAGGACACTGCCCTTGAAGTGGTAGAGGTGAAATCCCTCGCTGAGTCCGAGAGAAAACCAACCCTGAAGGATAAACTGATTAAGAAAGAAAGAAAGAAAGAAGGAAAGAAAGATCATAGTACTATAATCTATAATTCCCAAAAAAATATATATTTATGGTTGGGACAACTGGCCTACCCACTTCCGGGGTCCATGAAAGAGAATTAAATATCTTTGTGGAGGGAAAAAGTTAAACATGATAAAGATAAATATGACTTCATCTAGTTTTCACAAGTCGGGCCGAGTGGTTCAGACTGTTGAGGTGCTGGCCTTCTGACCCCAACTTGGTAGGTTCGATCCTGGTTCAGTCCGTTGGTAGTTGAAGGTGCTCAAATACGTCAGCCTCGTGTCGGTAGATTTACTGGCACGTAAAAGAACCCCTGCAGGACTAAATTCCTGCACATCGGCGTCTCCGAAAATCGTAGAAGTAGTTAGCGGGGCGTGAAGCCAATAACATTAATTACATTTGGCTTTTAACAAGCTGAGCATATCAGGAAAGAAAAGTGTCCTGGTGACATTTTAGTCGCTCAATACAGGAATGTCTTTGGGTGCCGTGACTTTTTTTTTTTTTTTTTTGCTTTACGTCACACCGTCACATATAGGTCTTATGGCGACGATGGGACTGGAACGGCCTAGGAATGGGAACAAAGCGGCCGTGGCCTTAGGTACAGCCTCAGCATTTGCCTGGTGTGAAAATGGGAAACCACGGAAAACCGTCTTCAGGGCTGCCGGCAGTGGGGTTCAAAACCCACTATCTCCCGGATGCGAGCTCACAGCTGCGCGCTCCTAACCGCACGGCCAACTCGCGCGGTATTTTTACCCTTCGGTTTATTGACTTGGCTTGTATAACCTAAAACTTAGGCTAAGTTGGATATTTTAAACACCTATATCACTATTTTCACCTGTGTGCAATTATGGTATTTATTTCATTAATATTATGATAATTATTATAATTGAGCATTGTTAACTTATAAGACCGTAACAGACAAGCATTGGTTTTGTGTAGAGTTATACATTTGTTAAATTCACGTTGTTTCCTTTCATGATGCACACGCCTATTCTTTGTTACATTATAGAGTATTTAGATATAGCGTAAATTTCTTTACCAATTAAGCTCTTCAATAAAGACATACATAACTGTCCCATGCCAAGATATATTGGTAGAATTAGAGCTGTCAAAATGGTTCATAACCCCTTTGATTTATTATCTAGACATGTATCACCCAAAACATAGGTTAGGTTTGGAGAATACTTTAATAATCAGCATTATTTAATGCACTGTTTATTACTTTCATATTCCAAGATGTAATTGAAGCATTTAAATAAAGCATCATACATTAAAATTTAAAGTTTTACCACTAGAACAGCTGACATGGAAAAGTGATTTGAAAATTCAAACAAATTAATCTTACGTTAAAATCTTCAAAAGCGAATGTGAGCTTGCATCCGGGAGATAGTAGGTTCGAATCCCACTATCGGCAGCCCTGAAAATGGTTTTCCGTGGTTTCCCATTTTCACACCAGGCAAATGCTGGGGCTGTACCTTAATTAAGGCCACGGCCGCTTCCTTTCAACTCCTAGGCCCTTCCTATCCCATCGTCGCCATAAGACCTATCTGTGTCGGTGCGACGTAAAGCCCCTAGCAAAAAAAAAAAAAAACTTCAAAAAAATAAACTGTAGACTTTTCCGATATATCACCAGCATTTCTCCGGCTCGCCAAAATCCATTTCTCCCTAGTTTTAGCGTCTTTGGAACGTTTATAAACAATTTGTTTGGTATGGTATGCGATGTGCTATTGCACATCGGAACTCTACACCATTTATAAGTTTTCTGCCTCGCTGTCTGCGCAGGATTCATTTTAAGTCTAAAATATACCACTCAGATTATTATCCAATGTATAGACCTCGAATTTAACCATACCAGACACTAACGTAAAGTAGCAATACGCGAAGTGTATCCTGCTTCTCACAGCACACTACGTGTTATTTCGTCTGCTAATTCAGTCAACCTGTACGATGACGTCAGACCAATGAGATCGCGTACTTGCATGACGTGACATTTTCGTAGATTTTTATCATGTTTGGAGTTATTGTTTGTACATTCTGATCACATTTTTGAATTCTGCATGAAATTTTGAATCAGATTAGCATACTTTTAATTAAAACCCCGGATCATGCATGTTCCCTATTTAATTCCGCCCCTGTATACTAAATTTAGAATGGACTCGGGAAGCGATCCGTTTTGTTACATGCAGTAACCCAGTCAAAAATAAAATTGTTTCCCTTCCCAGTCATGGTAACATCCCCAAATTAATTAACATATCAGTACTCATCTGTAGTTGAAATCCTTGGCAGGCATTCCGGACGAGAGGCCCATTTGGACCGTTTTTCCGGCTTACGCTCCCATAATGGCTGGCTTCATATTACCTTCATATTTTATTCCACGGCGTTCCGCCATTATAACACAGATTTAATTATTATGACACTGATTTAATAATTATGACATATTAACACCGACACACTGAAATTAAATTTTACCATGTAATACCACTACGGTACCATAGACCCAATTTTATCTATGTACACTATTTTATCTTCGTCCAGTTTCCCGCACAAAGGACTGGACACAAAACGAATGTATGTCGATTAAATCGCCCGGCGCGCTTCACGGTCTCCGACACGGCATGTCCGAATTAATATCAAGTCGCACTCTTGATGTGTTCATTATTACGGTGGTTTTATTTCAGCTATCTACAATACAGTCTCAATTATTCAGTAAGATTTTTATTTATTGTCTGTTACAAGTTTAGTACACCTACTTTCACTGTTACTTTAAAAAGGAGATATTTTATCACTCCTTGCTACTATTACATCTTTGCTTGAATGCTCAGTATACAACTCGTAGGCTCAGACTGTAGCATGATCTGGCGTGATCTAACTTTACTCGGCCCGCGGATGACTGGAAGACAACAACATCGCCCCAGCTCTGAATACAGTACGTAAGTGCGGTTGTAAGTATCTGCGGTCGTCCGTAAAATGAGTTAGTGAATGTTCCTTCCATTCGCATTGATTGATGGAGGACCTTACTGGTGGATTAGCTGACGTCATGCCTTGGAGAGGTGTGGGTGGATTTCTCAAATCGGAAATCGCAGTCTGAAATGGAAATTATAATTGATACCAAATTAATCCCCTCATCTGGAACATACACCTGGTTTAATATGATCTCCTAACGATAGCAGATTTCAGAGATATTAACAGATATCCCTCCATGATAATTCGCGGGTTTCGTAGCGTCTCTCACGGCGTGGTTTTCCTTCGGCCAATAGCATTTGAAGTGCCCTGTTTCCAGGAAATTTAGTCTTCAATTTATTTAATTTGAAGCTTATTATTTATTATTCTTCTACACCTGACATCTAAAAAATCTCCTTAATTTGATTCATATACTTGTAATAATTGATTACTGATTACTTTCGAAAATATTTTATTTCATATCTTTCAAGATGGTACTCCTGGCTGGCGAAATGAATTTTGTGATTGGACTAGAGCAAGCGGTTCATTTGAATTTTCCTTTGTAACAACTTGACAACACCTGCCCTGAGACTCTGGTCATTCCCATTCTCCAATTCCGAGAATATGTGACATCACGGAAAGTTACCGCCTGACACAAATATACCTTCGCAGCGCTAATGTTGCAACCTTTCCATTGTTTCCTGGCTCGCTTTTCTCTTCTTGTACGAAACATATTTGTGGTCATCCGTATCTTCTAGTCGGTAAATTAATAGGCCCCCTGCCGAGACAGCAATCTAGCCATTGTGACAGGCTAATCCTGACGGCTCCGCTATGCCGCGTACTCAGCTCGTGTTTCCACATTACCTAGGTCTGAATATGGTCAACCAATTTTCTTCATTTCAATACGCGTACAATATTCTACTTCGGATATCAAATCATGATTAAATTACGATCCCTATCACTCGGGTTCCTTTTCCTCTTGCCCGGACAAAAAATTCTTTGAGTATCATGAGTTTTTTTATGACCTTTCCACGTCATCGTCTTCACGATTTGATATTGGCTCTCCTCCTCTGCGACTGCGGTTGTTTTCATCCTTCAGGATCTGATTTCTTACTTTTAGTTCATAGTTTTGCCTTTGGATCAGATGGATCATATCGAGAAATTCCTGCACATTGTTATCAATTTCTCCACACTCGGACATGGCCTTGCTTCAACTGGTGCTCGAATTAATTGGACTTCTTCTTCCCTTCCGTCTTCTTCTTCATCCTCTACTTCGACATCATCTTCTTCCTGATCGTCCTCTGCTTCCTCTCGTTAATCCTCCGCTTCTCTTCGATTTGCTGGCGTATGGTATAACTTTAAATTAGCAGCGTTATACACACTCTCTGAACTTCCATCCAAGCTCTGAACCATATAAGCATTGTTGTCATAATTTTGTATGATCTTGAAATGGCCCACGAACAATTTTCAAAACTTGTGGCATACCTTCTGCTCTGGATTACAAACACTGGGCTTCTTCACGCAAACCTGCTCGCCAACCCTCAATGCGCGGTGGAATCGCTTGTTTCTCTGTGTTCTCAGTCGGCGTTCTGCTTGCGCATCCAAATGTTCCCGTGCCCTTCTAATACAAATTTCGCTTTATACTTATGGATATAAAGGACATGGTACTGCATCATGCCACGGCCTGGTCGGATATGTGTTATAATGAACGACCTCCAGTATCTAACCCGTTGCTTCGTGAATTGTGGTGTTAATACACTTCGTTATAATAGGCACCACGTCAATCCATCGCCAATGTGCTTCGGAACAAAATATCCTGCAGAATTTGGAAATTTCTCGCATGATTCTCTCTGATGTGTTCGATTCGGATGGCGAATAGAACTAAGTACATGCTGAATATCTAGTTGCCGTAATTGATTTTGCGAACGCAGCAGATGTGAACTGACTGCCATGATCAGTGAGGATCGTTTTAGGCTTTTCCATCTGTGGAATAATATGTGAAGTGATTCCTCTTAGCACGGTTTTAGAGTTTGCTTTCTGCAGAGGATACAAGGCTACCAATTTAGAAAATATATCTAAACTTACGAGGATGAATTGGTTTCCCCTACGTGCCTTCGAGAGAGGTCCATATAGGTCCATTGAGGAATATTTTGGGGGTTCAGTGGGTAATAGTGGGTGCGGAGATTGCTTAAGCAGATACTGATTAGGTTTATTCCTCTGGCAAAGGTCACATGATCTCAGTACATCCCGGACCGTTTGGTTCGTCTTTGCCCACACGAACGTATTTTGGATGGTTGCCAAGACATTTCCAATACATCCGTGTCCAATGACCCGGTTTACATGGTTGACTAACGGTACTTGCATTTCTGATGGTATGACTATCCGAATTTTCGTCTGTTCCTCATCCAAGAACTTATGTAAAACCCCATTCAAATAATAGTAACTCGTTGATAACTTATTGGCTCTGTCATACTGCGGATTGTCCGGCTGCAATGTTTTGGCAAAGAATTCTATCATCAAGTTAGTGAACTAATCTCTCTTCTGTATCGTTCCTACGTCCCTCAAGTTCCTTAAGACCTCCTGATCTTCTTCTATCAATTCAATCTGGTGGATTGCGGCTTCCTCCGGGTTCGGATGTCGAATCAACGTGTCTGCCAAAATATTGAGCTTCCCGGGGCAATGTTCGACGGTCATATCAAATTGTTGGATAAATAATGCCCAACGGCTAACTCTCTCGCTTGCCATATTGGTCTTCATAATGAACGTCAGCGCTTTGTGATCGGTACGGATAACAATGTGAAACCCGTACACAAACTTTTTCCAATACTGCAAAGCGCTAACGATAGACAATATCTCTAATTCCGTGATAGTGTATTTCACCTCATGCTTCCGCAATTTCCGGATCATGAAGGCAATATATGTCTTCATGCTCGGATCAGCGGGGTTTTCCTGAAGTAAAACGGCTCCTATGCCTATGGTTGATGCATTTGTCTGAATTAAAAATTTTAGGCTGACGTCAGGGTACCCGAGCTTAACATTATGCAACAATCGCTGCTTGGTTTGAGCGAACGCCTCGTCACAGGTAGGGTCACACTTCCATCGGTTATTTTTCCCGAGGAGATCCTGCAATGGTGATACAACGGTCGTATAATCTGGCCAGTGATCAGCGAAGAACTGACACATTCCAAGGAATTGCCGAACATGTTTGCCCTTTGTAGGCTTAGGAAACATCCTAATTGCCTCAATTTTGACTGGGTTTGGCCGCACACCATCTCCATTCACAAGGTGACCCAAAATAGCACCTCCTGACAAAAATGGGTTTTCGACAGGTTGACCTTGAAGTTCTGCCTTCCTAAATCAGTGAGAACCTCATTAATATTTTCCAGATACATAATGGTCGCCTCTTTGACCTTTAGATTCAGATTGCGGTCAAGAGCTCGAATCAACACTGAACCAGCGTTCTTCATTCCGAACGGGAGCCGCTTAAAACATAAGTCTGCTGATCAGATAGGAATCTCGTCAGCAGCTTAGATTTACCTTCGAACAGTATGTGGTGAAATAATGACGTGAGGTCAAAAGTTGTGCAATATTGCATGTCTTTAAATCTCTTCAGAATTTCTTTAATAGGCGGAGGCTGCTCATACTCGGGTACCAATCTCTCGTTAATAGCACGCGCATCTAGACAAATGCGCATGGAGGTGTCCGGTTTCTTTACCACCACTAAAATATTTCAAAATCACGTCGGTGATTTCGAGACCAGTCCATTTGTTTCCATCTCTCTGATAGCTTCGCGGACTTGGGGATAGAATTTCTTGGCAATAGGATATATTTTTTTGTACGGAGACCAATCATTTACATTCAATTCGTATTCAAAATTTTCCATTTTTCCAGGTTTTGAGCCAAATGTGTCGCTATGCCTAATTAAAAATTCGGATAAAGTTTTCTTCCCCTCTGGACTTATTACAGCCGCATTGACTTTTTCTGTTACGACTCTTTCGCAATTGACTTCCCCTTCCTGGAAATCTGCAGCAGACAGTTCATAATCGTCAAAGGTCACCTGACCCTCCGTCTGACTCATGGCGTTCCCGTCCTTCCTAATCGCGTTTTCTATCATTACGTCTGTGTTCCTAATTTCTTCATCCTCTGCTATTTCCAACTGAGGGTTCATGGTCGTATCCTCGATACCTTCCTGGTGCTTAAATTTCACAGAGTTATCTCCCATATCGATTACAGCGTGGTATTCCGTCATGAAGTCAGCCCCTAGGATCAAATTGTAATTCATTTTGTTCATGATAATGAACGCATGAGCAAAATTGCCAATTTCAATGTACAGCAATGCCTGGTTCTTAAAGATTACAGATTTATCCGGAATGATTCGACGAACCTTCAAGTTTGAAACCGGGATAATCGGGATGTTTAATTTAGATTGCAGTTCATTGACCAGAGTTTGGATACTACTGATACGCTCGCTCCTGTATCAATGACTGATCGTACCCTCACGTGGCTTATCCTAGTATATATTACTGGTAGTCGTTTAATTTCCTTGGAGACTTGGATTTCGGGATCGTCAATCAAGTCATCAGATGCCACTGCCCAGTTATCAACCTCTGCAATGGTCCATTCCTCATCTAAAATTCGGCGTTTTTTTAGCCCCGAGCCGTTGTTCAGAATTGAACGTTGGTGCATTCGGGTTCAGGTCACCACCCTCCTTTCTTCCTCGCTGGAATTGCAAGCTCTCTGCTCCCGTTACTTCATCTTCGCGGCCTCGATCATGGATTGCCTCCTTACATTTTCTTTTATTCAACTCCTCGACGTACCGCCTAGATTCCTGGTATCGGTCATCCTTCTCTTGAAGAGATCCTCCCTGGTAATATCTCTGGTTCCCTTGGTTCCTGGTTGGATACGGCCTATTATTATTTCTCTGATATCCACGGTATCCCCTGTCAGCTCGCAATTGACCTCTGTCTGTTTGCCGGTTGATTTCCGCAAAGTTTCTCGGTCTACTCCACTGTCGCGGCCTCCATTCTGCGTTATACGATCGACGGGCTTCCGGATCAGTACTTGTCCTCTGGCTCCTCATACTGGTGGTCTTGGGTTCGATCGCTCGTTCTACGTTTTTAATTTGTTGATCCCTGTGCCTAGGTTGTCTTTGGTTCGAATGATGGGTCGTCTGATCCAATTGGCGCAACGAGGCCTCCGCCTGGACAGCCGTCTGGATATTTGATGCGATCATCATCCGCTGGACCTCGAACGGCAATTGCTTGCCGATGGCGCTAATTAGCTCATTTTCGCTCACCGGGTTATCCAGCTCGCGTAACTTGTGAAGCTGTGCCACAAAGTAGAGTGAGTATTTCGTTGGAGATGACGTCGAATACCGTCTGGAGTACAATTCCAGCCTTAAATCCTGCTGTTCCTCAATGCTCCAAAATTTCGAAGGAACGCCTTTCGATATCTCTCAAAGTCCTCAAACGTATACAAGGACGCCCTGAACCATACCGCCGGTGCTGCGTCTAGGAATTTTTCCACCGTTCTTAACTGTCGTTCTCTTGGGATCTTGTTTTCACCCATGTAATTGGTGATCTCACGGATGAAACCCTTCGGCGTTATATACCCACGGGCATCAAACCTATGTGGTTTGTCATCTGACATCTTAATGACATGAATCACCGATGTGGGGATGGCATTCGACAACGTAGATGGCCATTCTCTGGTTTCAAATTGAAAGCCGTTTGTGTCAGCTCGCGATAGGCCCTCTTTTTATGTATTCCCTGGTTATCACGGGATTCGAAGTCGCGGTACTGGAGGTTAAAGTCTTGGGTAGACACTGATTGTTCCAGCCTAGCCTTGACAATTTCCAAATTCTTTCGAATGTCGTCCAGCCCTTCGGTATTGCCATTAGACATTTCATTGGTGCCTTAATTTTGCCCAGTATCTGCCTTGAGTTGCTCGACCATACGGACTTCTGTGTCGGCAATTGATTGGCCCTGTTCCATCAGACTTTCCGTTCGCTGGAATAATGCTAAGTTCGCTTCTTCACATTGCGTTATTCTTTGGTTACGGTGCTCTAAATTTATTGTCATTTCCTCGAACTTGTTCTTCAACCCTGCTAGTTATACAAGTGTACGTGCAGCTTCCCCACGTAACTCATTTATTCCCTTGTCCTGCTTATCCAAGGTACCAGCTATCAGTGCACATTTCTCTTCCATATATCCCCTAATGATGTCATTTTCTTTCCGACATTCATCCCGTACGTCCTCTATGTGCGTTTCAATATCCTGTTTGTCAGCTAATATCTGAGCGGCAATTTCTTTAACACCAGCGTTCAATTTTTCTTTAATTTCCGTACGATCCATCTGCGCCTCAACTCTAATTCGATCAACCTTCTCGTTCATGCTGATAATATACGAGTCCATGTGCCCTTTTAACTCGTCTTTCGCGAAGTGACATGCCTCCTGGATTTACGATAATTTTTCCCTAAGTCCCTGTCCCATCGCCACGCTCGCGGCCTGAACTGCATCTATTTGTACCTTCAGTTCTGTTTTATTTAATTCACACGCGGCCTGTATTTTGTCGATCTTACTCTCTAGTGAAACACTAGCGGCCTGCAATTGATCGAACCTATGTTCGATCGGAACATTATTCAGAGCCAACGCTCGCATTAAGTCCTCTAATGTGAGAGCTTTCACCTCTCCATGTCCATATACTAGTTCGTCCTGGGGTCGCTCCAAACCGTCGTATGACATGGTAACTTTCTTGAGAAAATAAAGGGCCTACCGGCCTCTCATCCTGCCGCACACGTATGAATACACTATTGGGTCTAGGCCCTATCATACGATTATTTACCCCTACATACTTTTCAATTAACCAAATTTTGAAAAAATGTGACCATAAAAACTTGTTTAAATTTTCATGTCAGTAAACTTGCATGCTCACTCAGCCTAAAATTTCACAGTAAATCGCTCCAATATGACAACAACAACAACACTAAGACAATGGTGAAGTTGGAAATCTCCTGCCCTGAGATACGTTATGATTTTAATTTACACCATCTCAAGCTCTTTTTATTAATAACTTGAAATTGGTGCTCAGTAACATTTTTACCAATTCAAGTCTTCCTACAAAAATCAATTTATAACATTTATCTCATGCCTAATGACATTTAAATGGAGTCCTGACATATCATAACATAATTAAATTTCACAAAGGAAATAGAGAAACATCAAATCTGTGAGCATTTTAAATTTTGAACCATTGCCTGACTTGAAGAGGTTTAGCAATGAATTATAATGATCTATTTATCAAATCTAGCCCCTTTCGGAACTAACCTTACTCTAACATGACACTACGTTACATGTGAATACGCACTTGACCGTGATGCGGTCATTAATCAATTAAAATCACCCCTATCGGGTTTAATCAACTTTACAATTAATTAGCAGTGATATTGGCCTCTCTATGATGCAATCAAACCGCACCTTGGGTTTCATTTTGGCTCTACAATAAAGTCCCACGCTAGGCCAGCCATCTTGTCTCTACAATTTAAGTCCCACGATTAGGCCTATCTATGATGCAATCGGCCCCACGTTGAGCGCCATTTTGCACCCGTCCACCCTCTGAGACCCAGACTAGCATTAATCTCAGCGGTGTCGGTTCATATTTTAAATCATCAAAAATCATAAATATAGAGGCATCACTGAACATAGGGATGAACGGGGCATGTAAAAATATAAAGTGGGGGACGCTCAATCATAAACTTGAATTTAGGACTCCATGATAGGCCTAGGAAGTGACATTTAAATTTTATCACGGACAAAATATCTAACTACAATAAAAATATTATGATAATGGTTTCCTTTGAAAATAAATGCCAGGAGGAGCAGTTTATTGCGCCATCCGGCGCGCTGAATTTAGATACACTTTAGAAATACAATGATTTTACAACACATTTAATAATAAGGTCATTAGCTTCACCGCAAGTGGTGACAATGCACGTATAATGTCCATCCTGGAAAAGAAACACAAATTCGGGGTATGATTCACTAATTGATCACGTTGGGATCGAACCAGTGTCCGTATAATCTGATGGTCCACAACGACGAGCCTTCTTTATGTCGAGACCCCGAGGATAATTCAGATTTATCGTCGGCTTCCCGATTCAAATTAGATTGAGTACCTCCGACAATATCTATAATTCCCGATGTCGGCAATCGGGTTGAGTAATGTTACGATGATCCAAGGAAAGTGTATTTCACGGACGGATTCTAACATTTACCCAGCGGATGCCATGCCAACTGGAATTCGCCTCTACAAATATTTACGCATGATCTAATTACTGCCCAGCTCGACCACCTGGTCTCATTAGATCAATGTCACGATGAGATAACACGAGGTGAATTGGGAATACCCGGGCGATAACCTCCTCTCACCCCTCAAGCAAAATAAACAAACCTGGTCTTACGGTAGTTACGAGACACCATATGATTATTATCTCCGTTCTAATTCTTACGCTGAGGGATATCGTCGTCAATAATTTGATTATTATTATAATTATTATTCATCATTTGCGTCTATTTAGCGTAATCATACGAATTACGTCCGCGTAACTTTTAACTTATTCCGGTCAAACATTATTATTATTATTATTATTATTATTATTATTATTATTATTATTATTATTATTATTATTATTATTATTATTATTATTATTATTATTATTATTATTATTATTATTATTATAGTTATGAGTTGGTCACGTCCGCAGACGTCTCAATATACCGGTCGCAGATTCAAATATTCAATGATCAACAAAAAAATTCTTTATTTTTATTATTATTGTCATGATTATCAGCACTCGTCATTCTAAACCATCACACCCTACGATCATTTATGTGGAATCTTAACCCCTTCTCATCTTTGGGTCCGTAGTCTTGCAAACGACTATCGGCGCAGTCCGTTTATTTCGTACGTACAATTACGGGTTCGAATCCTACCCTCTACTTAATTTAATTTTACACTATTACTTTGCCCATATTTGTACACTCATTTCTCTGTGTCTATCATTAATTTCATACATTTCTTCGTATCACATTATCTTTCAACACAGTTTCATTATACGGTAAGTGTCCCCATACGGAATTTATCTCTCTTCATATCTCAACATCATCTTATTCAATTATTAATCACAGAGTTTTCAACTAACTTATTTCTCATCGACATCGTACGACATATTTATATTCTGACTGCATCATCTTTACAACATCTCTCTTCATATCTGATTTACTTCTGAGGTCACTAACCACAAATAATCGCAACAGCCTGAAATTATATTCGCCGAAATTCGATAATCATGATCACGTAATTATTAGTCCTACGTGGTCCGGCTAATACTTGCAAATTAAATATCTGGCATTTATTTATAAACTGTTGGACCGTAATTTAAATAACACATTCATTAGCATTTAAGGTTTATTAGCACCGGTATTATTACTCATAATTATTAATTCATAAATTTTCATTATCACCTATTTTAATTCCGAATAAAAAACTATTCTGTCCTCAACGATTCCCGATTATCTTAACATCATTTTATTCATTCAAAATTCAAGGTTACTCACTGTTCATATTGAAAGACGATATCTCATGAATTATTATTATTATTATTATTATAATTATTAGTTCGTGACATTCCCGACAAATTTTGTCAACATTAATAAAAAAATTAACACAAGGGAATACGCTGGCATCGCACGTGGCTGGATTTTCCATAACATTATAATACAAATTGTCGTCTATTGACTGCCATAAAAAGCCAACTCTGGGTCAGTTTGAACATTGAACACAAAATCAAATGTCAAGAAAAACCTCGACTAGATTAATATTATAATCCATGCATGACTTAAATTTCTATCCTACACCTACGGAATTATATGTACAACAAATTAAATACATTATATGACCCAACATTTACAATACTACAATTTAATTCCGCCCGTGTATACTAAATTTAGAATGGACTCGGGAAGCGTTCCATTTTGTTACATGAAGTAACCCAGTCAAAAACAAAATTGTTTCCCTTCCCAGTCATGGTAACATCCCCAAATAAATTTACATATCAGTACTCACCTGTAGTTGAAATCCTTGGCAGGCATTCCGGGCGAGAGGCCCATTTGGCCCCTTTTTCCGGCTTACGCTCCCATAATGGCTGGCTTCATATTACCTTCATATTTTATTCCAAGGCGTTCCGCAATTATAACAGTGATTTAATATTATAACGTATTAACACCGACACACTGAAACTAAATTTTACCATGTAATACCACTACAGTACCATAGACCCAATTTTATCTATGTACACTATTTTATCTTCGTCCTGTTTCCCGCACAAATGACTGGACACAAAACGAACGAGTGTAGATTAAATCGCCCGGCGCCCTTAATGGCCTCCGACACGGCACGTCCGGATTAATATCAAGTCCCACTCTTGATGTGTTCATTATTACGGCGGTTTTACTTCAGCTACCTACAATACAGGCTCAATTATTTAGTAAGATTTTCATTTACTGTCCGTTACACTGTTTAGTACACCTACTTTCACTGTTACTTTGAAAAGAAAATATTTTATCACTCCTTGCTACTATTACATCTTAACTTGAATTCACAGTATACAACTCGTAGGCTCAGACCGTAGCATGATCTGGCGTGATCTAACTTTACTCGGCCCGCGGATGACTGGAAGACAACAACATCGCCCCAGCTCTGAATACAGTACGTAAGTGCGGTTGTAAGTATCTGCGGTTGTCCGTAAAATGAGTTAGTGAATGTTCCTTCCACTCGCATTTATTGATGGAAGACCTTACTGGTGGATTAGCTGACGTCATCCCTTGGAGAGGTGTGGGTGGATTTCTCAAATCGGAAATCGCTGTCTGAAATGGAAATTATAATTGATACCAAATTAATCCCCTCATCTGGAACATACACCTGGTTTAATATGATCTCCTAACGATCGCAGATTTCGGAGATATTAACAGATATCCCTCCATGATTATTCGCGGGTTTCGTAGCGTCTCTCACGGCGTGGTTTTCCTTCGGCCAATAGCATTTGAAGTGCCCTGTTTCCAGGAAATTTAGTCTTCAATTTATTTAATTTGAAGCTTATTATTTATTATTCTTCTACACCTGACATCTAAAAAATCTCCTTAATTTGATTCATATACTTGTAATAATTGATTATTGATTACTTTCGAAAATATTTTATTTCATATCTTTCAAGATGGTACTCCTGACTGGCGAAATGAATTTTGTGATTGGACTAGAGCAAGCGGTTCATTTGAATTTTCCTTTTAACAACTTGACAACACCTGCCCTGAGACTCTGGTCATTCCCATTCTCCAATTCCGAGAATACGTGACATCACGGAAAGTTACCGCCTGACACAAATATATCTTCGCAGCGCTAATGTTGCAACCTTTCCATTGTTTCCTGGCTCGCTTTTCTCTTCTTGTACGAAACATATTTGTGGTCATCCGTATCTTCTAGTCGGTAAATTAATAGGCCCCCTACCGAGACAGCACTCTAGCCATTGTGACAGGCTAATCCTGACGGCTCCGCAATGTCACGTACTCAGCTCGTGTTTCCACATTACCTAGGTCTGAATATTGTCAACCAATTTTCTTCATTTCAATACGAGTACCATATTCTACTTCGGATATCAAATAATGATTAAATTGCCATCCCTATCACTCGTGTTCAATAGTTTTGACGGCAAGACCTGCCGCCGCTTGCCGACAACCAGTTGAGGTCCCCCGAACCTCTCCAGTATCCTCAGATACCCATATCCCGCTACTATGTGAGGGGTAGTCGTGGTGATGTTCGCCGCAGATTAGAAGTATATGTACAGTCCCCAGATGAGTTGGCGGTAGGGACACCGCACTTCAGCCTTTGTCTTGAAGGTGGACTCCGGCGCGCCGTTCAGAAGGAGGCATAACTATAGCGAATTGGGCCCTTTCTTCTCCCTTGTGTCCCTCACAAGATGTTACAGTACATCGGAAGTCAGCTGAGGGGGCACTGAAACAGTAAGATCTAGGCGACAGAGAAGTGTTTTTGGAGACTTGAGATTACGATCTTTCTTGGTGGTGCAGAGGGGCGGGCGCGGGGAAAGTGTTTTAGTGCAAATAGTGCGGAGATGCAGGAGACGGGGGCTTGGTAATGGCCACTAAGGAATTTGAAAGCAGGAAAACCAGAGGGGAAGGTCGTACATACAGGTCATATAACAATTTTTAATAAAAACATTAGGACAGAAGGCCTCCAATAAATAAAACATAACCTTCAAACTACTTCTAAATTTTAGTGGCAAAAACTGCAATTATACAAGTTTCACCTGGGAGAGGTCTACTCTAAAATCCTCTCTGTGGTTGGATTGCTTACTAATAAGGTAATTGGTGTCAAAAAATCTAATAATGCACGGCCCATGAAATATGGGGGCAAGCTTGCCCGCGGGAAATAAGTTTCTAACCATGACTTGATCTCCGACTTTAAAATTGGTGGGCCTCCGACCACGATCATATCTTTCCCTAACCTTTTCATGGGACACTTTAAGATTGGCCTTAGCCTTCTTTCATAGATCTCCTCTAATATTGTCGGGATCTATTGTCTCTGGTAAAATAGCAATACGTGATCAAAGGTTAGAGAGCGGCGTGTTAGGAAGAAATTTAAATATCAAAGAAGCAGGAGTGAACTTATGGGACTCATGAACTGCCGAATTTAAAGCAAAGGCCAACCAATGCAGGGACGTATCCCACCTGGAATGATCTTCATGATGAAACGCAATTAGAGCGGATCTAAGATTACAATTGACCCGTTCAACCAGAAATGGTTGAAGATAATACTCCGAAGTAGTTACATGTGATATAGACAGGTCAAAACAAAATTTACGGAAGAGATTGGATGTAAAGGCTTTAGCATTATCAGAAACTATATATTGACACGGACCAAAAGAAGCAAAGATGGTATTTAAACAAGAAATGGTGGACTGAGCGGTAGCCAGCTTAGTCGGAAATAACCAGGAAAACCAAGTGAAACCAACTACACACACAAGAATGAATTTGTTGGCATTCTACTTTGATTGGGGAAGGGTCCGACGTAGTCTATATAGAGGCGTTCCATGGGGCGCGACGCTTGATGAGAAGATTATAGACCAATCTTAATGGACAAGGTGGGTTTACTAAGCCAACAAGATTTACAAGCTTTTACCAATTCACGAATTTCACTGTCCATACTTTTCCAAATGATCATCTCTCGGATCTTTTCTCGAGTTTTGAAGATGCCTATATGCCCCCCTAACGGGGTCTCAAGATAATACTTGAAGATCATAGACACAAGAACAGCTGGAACCACAACTTGCATCTTTTGGTCATGCATCCACGGGCAACACAAAACCCCGTTCCTCAACACAGAAGGGACGACATGTTCCCCAGAAGAAAGGGTTTCAATAATAGGGGCCAGCCCAGGATCTTCACGTTGATATTTTTCAATGTCCCTAAACAACATGGGGGCATCAGTTAGAATGCATTTACCCTCGGAGGTATGGGCGTGGGAAGAGAAGAACTATCATCCTGTTCGGTGGTCTCCACCTCATGAGAAAACATGCGGCTTAGTCCATCCCCAACAACATTTTCAGATCCTCTGATATGCCTAACATCAAACAGGAAGGCAGAAATCCTGATGGCCCAACGGGCTATACGAGCAGTACGACACGGCCTTGCTAAGACCCAACTTAAGCCTTGATTTTCTGCTTCCAGGTCGAACTTGGCGTGTTCCAGATAGAGTCGGAACTTCTCTAGCGCTTATAAAACAGCCAAACCCTCAAGTTCATAGATGGAATATTTGGCCTCTTGGGCCGATAATGTCTTAGACGCGTAGGCGATGGGTCGCCTTCCGAGTTCAGTTTCCTGAAGAAGCACAGCAGCCTCCGCCGACAACGAGGCGCCGGTTTGAACGATGAATTTGTTCGAAAAATCAGGCATAGCAAGAACAGGGGCGTAGCAAAGAGCTAATTTCAGGTCTGCAAAAGCGGCTTGTTGGGACGGTCCCCACTCAAATTTGACGCCTTTCCTACGAAGTAAGTTCAAGGGCGCCGCTCTGTTAGCGAAGTGAGGAATAAATTTCCTGAAGAAATGCACCGTGCCGATGAACCTGGCAATACATTTTATGTCCTTAGGAGGTTTGAAATCACGGATGGCCTGTGGTCTGGAATGATCGATAGAAGCACCATCGTCCTTGTAACCAACAAACTTTACGTACTGCTGACTGAATACGTCTGCCTTTTGAAGATCCTCGCATACACACTCCCCTTGTTCATTTATGATTCCTGGAATGTCCTTCTTTGAACATGTTTCTGCCTTAAAATACCTATACATACCCCTCCCTTTCTCACTAAAATTTGTATGACCACCAATTATGCTTGCAATCCTGTTATCCTTAGCTGACTTCTTTGCTAGATTCAATTTCCTTGTACTCTAAGTTCCTTCAATTACTCCTTACATCCACAACCATTTCTAACTCTATTTCGTTCCAACCTGCACCTCCTTCTTAATCTCTTTACATCTCTGTTATAATATAGTGGATCTTTACCATTCCTTACCACCTTTATCCTCAACAATTGCTCTAAACCCATCCCAGAGTCTGTTTACATTTTGATTTACCATTCTCCAGCGATCATAGTTACTTTTAAAAACTCCCTCATGCCTGTTTTGTCAGCCATATGTACTACCTAATAGTCCTAATTTTAATACCTTCCTTTCTTTCACATTTACTTTTAACTACGACAAAAGCAGCTTCGTGATCACGAATGCCGTCTATTACTTCGGTTTCTCTATAGAGCTCCTCTGGTTTTATCAGCACCACATCCAAAATATTCTTCCCTCTAGTTGGTTGCATCACTTTCTGAATCAGCTGCTCTTCCCATATTAACTGATTTGCCATTTGTTGTTCATGCTTCGTGTCGTTCTCATTACCTTCCCAATTGACATTTGGTAAATTGAGATCACCTGCTACTGTCACATTCCTTTCCGTATCATTTCCAACATAGCTGATTATCTTATCAAATAATTCTGAATCAGCATCAGCGCTACCCTTTCCCGGTCTGTACACTCCAAAGACATCAAGTTGCCTATTATTTTTAGAGATGAGCCTTACACCCAGAATTTCATATTTTTCATCCTTAACTTTTTGGTAGCTTACAAATTCTTCTTTCACCAGAATGAATACTCCCCCTCCTACCATTCCTATCCTATCTCTACAATACACACTCCAGTTCCGTGAGAATATTTCTGCATCCATTATATCATTTCTCAACTAGGTTTCAACTCCTACTACAATATCTGGTAAGTATATATCTATTAAATTACTTAATTCGATTCCTTTGTTTACAATGCTTCTACAGTTGAGCACTAATAATTTTATGTTATCCCTACTTGATTTCCAGTTCCCTCTTCGCTTAACACCGCTCCCTAGACCACACTGTTTCCTTGAATATACCTCCCTATGACCCTTCTAACCAATTTGCCTAACGAATACGTACAGCTGCGGTTTAAGTGAAGGCCATCTGAGTGCAGATCCCTATCTCCTACCCACCCATTAGGATCTACAAATTTCACCCCCAGTTTCCCACATACCCACTCCATAGTCTCATTTAAATCCCCAATCACACTCCAGTCAATATCCCTCCTACACAGTATTCCACTGATGACAATCTCCGCTTCCTTAAACTTTACCCGTGCTGCATTTACCAGATTCCACACTTCCCCAACTATGTTGGTACTTATACCAGCTTGGCTTACGTTGTTTGTACCAACGTGAAACACTACCACCTTCTCCTTCCCCTCCTCCTTCTTTTCTACTTTTCTCGAAATCTGCCTCAACCTAATTCCTGGATAACACTCTACGCTGGTTCCCTTTCCTCCACATACTTTCCACACATGTCTAACGATGGAATCCCCCATGACCAGAGCTTCAACCCTAACCACCTCATTTGATCCCCTCCCCTCCTGGCCAGCCCTATCTTCTCTCAATGCTGCAGAAGCTACTTTCTCCTCCCTTTTCTCCCCCCATGACCCTCTTCCACTTGTCTTTTCCTTTCTACTACACTACATTTCCCTTTCCTACCTTTTCCCTTCCTCCTACCTCCACACATCTCATCAACAGTTCCCTGTTCCTCATGTTCCGTCGGTTGTTCTACCAGCAGTGATTCGTACCGATTTCTCACAGGTGTTCTTCAAAAGTCTCAGAAAATATGACGATATCATCAAGATAGTGATACAAGTACTCAAATTTGATGTCGGAAAAGACCCTATCTAGCACTCTAGTGAGAGCAGCTGCCCCCGTGGGGAGCGCGAAAGGCACGCAGTTGTACTCACATAAGTTCCAATCCGTGGCAAAAGCTGTTAGATATTTAGATTCTTCAGCTAGAGGGATCTGATTGTACGCCACATTGAGATCAAGGATGGTAAAGAACTTAGCTTTCCGAAACCATGAAAAACTAAAGTGAAGGTCGGGAAAAGGCAAAGACTGTAACACCACCATCCAATTTAAAGCCCTATAATCAATGACAGGCCTGAAGCCACCTTTGGGTTTCGGCACCAGAAAAATGGGCGATGAGGGTCGAATAATTCCGTCCTTTAACATTTGGTCGATGATATTTTTAAAAGCCTTCATTTTGGGTGGAGAAAGCCTATAAGGCGGAAATCTAACTGGGATCGAGTCCGTAACCTCAATCCTGTATTCAGTAAGGTCAGTAACACCAAGAGTATCGGAAAATACATATGGAAACGACTGACAACTTACGAATACTCTCAGCCTGCTCCTGAGGTAGATGTCTAAGGACTAACAACATCTCATCCTGGGTAGGCGAAACAGATGAACATGACACAGAATTACATTTTAGCAAAGGAATTTTACAATCTTTAGCAAATTTGAAAGTACACGACTTGCTCTGAATGTCGAGCACCAGACCAGTAGAAGACATGAAATCCGCTCCCAATATTATGGGGCAAAACAAGTGTCTAGCCACGAATAATTAAATTTTCCAAGTGAATTTAGAAATGCGAATTTTGGCAAAGATGAAACCTGAAATTTCTAATGGAGAGGAATTAGCCGAAACGCATTGGACCGAAGACGAACAATAATCAGAAAATTTACAAACAGTCTTTAATTTGGAATACCAGTCAGCCGAATTTAGAGAACGAACACTCCCATAGACTAATAGAGCCGTGACCGGTTCATTATTCAACTCAATTTTAAGAAAGGGTACAGGTGCGGGGGTATCCGCCGCAATTCTGAGGCATTCCTTAGGGCATTCAAATGCTGGATTAGAAGAACTTTTTACCCTTACCCAAGCTTTCGGTGGGTTTGACAGAGGCTGAGCCTTGGGAAAATGAACATGGCGACTCAGCCGATGACACCAGTCATTTTCCATTATTGGAGTTCACGAAGGTTGCAACAGAAGTTGAGCAGGAGGGGGTGCTGTTGGCATTGGGGCAATTTTTAGCGAGGTGGGTAAACGAACCACATTTGAAACATCCTTGAGATGACTTTGCCCATTCTTTGTCCCACTGGATTTTATCACTGGGCACTTATTACGCAGATGATCCGTAGGCCCACAAGCATAGCATTTGGGGGTGGTTAAAGTTCGGCGAGGTTGAGGCCGAAAATTCTAGAAGATGGAGGGGGTTCCTTCGCAACTCTTAAGGTGTCGGCATACCGCACACCTTCGGCTGGGACATCCATAGTCTCTTATTCTGCCAATGTTTGGGGACGAAGCTCAAAACATAAATAGGATCTATGCGGTGGAGAGATACCTTCAGCAATAGTTTGCACTATTTGGTCTTCCGAATAATGCAGGGCGAACACTCTGGTATAAAATTTGATATCTTGGACGTAATCCGCAAGATTTTCGTCCAGACGTTGTACCCTAAAATATAACTTTTGTATTAGAGAGGACATTGCCCTAGACGTAATGAAATTTGCCAAAAGGTGAGCATGGAAGTTTTCTGTGGATGATTTATCAGCTATAGCCTTAACTATTTTGTCCGAGAGGACGCCTACTGAATATGGATACATGATTTGAAGAATGTGAGAGTGAGAGAGGGAAAACACTAGTACGTGATCCTGAAATACAACTAAAAACCTGAGAAATGAAATGACATCATTAGTGGAATTTACTGAAAATTTTGAAATTCCCCTAAGCAACATAGCCAGAAGATGGGGCAAACTACTGAAACAGGGTGACATAATTGGTGACGGCCTAGATGGTTGATACACAGCATTGTTCGAAAAGAAGTGTGGAATTGGTGTACGACAATCTGACTCGTTTCCTAATGGGGCAGAAATTTGCTCAGTTGCCACAGATTTTCTATTTTCCACACTTTTGGAAGAATCCTCACTTACAATGTTTATCGCAGGGGCTTGGTCGGTTTTGGTAGCAGCTGCCCCAGTTAACAATTGACTAACTCTATTTGACATTTTAGAAAGGTGTTCAACAAGATTGCTAGCCTCCTTAGCATGATCTTCTTTTAATTTTAGAGACAATAGGTCGCTAACCCTGTTATAAAAATGGAACAGTCTAGCCTGTACTCTCTTAAGTTGATTAGGAGATGAATCACTTACTTCAAAAAACTAACTTCAGATACTAGCTCAGTGGTGTTTTCCGTGATAGTGGAGAGAGCCCCATCAATTTCCTTCTCCCCAAAAGTTGGGATACAAATAGGTAATTCTAATGACTCTTTAAGTTTTTTGGTATCTGCCGCAACTGTGCCTCCAGATTGAAAACTCCTAATAAGCAACTCATAAATTAATTCCTCCTTGCGCAAGTACCCGGGATGGAGGACTTAACGAGGGCCAGACATGACGATAGAAAATTTACAAATTTAGAATGAGAAAATAAATTCCAGCGACTGAGAAAATTCTTCGAGTTCGATGCGGATACTATGTTTAAGGATTCAGAACCTTAACATTTTGGGCTTTAAGCCCCTAGTTTTACAATTTTACAAAAGGAAGAGGGGCAGAAATCCCCTAGTTCAAGAGCACTTGCTCTCTATATCACAACATCTAGCCTCCCAGAGGCACACTTTACAGTTACAAAACTTGAAAAAGAGCTAACAGACTCTCAGGTTTCCAAGCCTACACAACGCAACATTGCACGAAAAGTGACACACTCTGGCCTTTCAAGGTACTATTTACAAATTGAAATATTATCACACAGAGGTATCTCGTACCCAACCTACAGGGCCTTTGAGATAAGGAACTGGTTAAGTAAACGGCCCGAAACACAAACTGAATTGAGGCCAACACTGCACTCCAGATAATGAAACTTTAAAATCCTAAAGGGCTCTAGACCGATGAAACAGGGGCTATTCCCAAACTACTGAGGTGACTCGTATAGAAATAACTTTAACACATTGCAGAAGGAAAAACAGTTACAAAACGTAGTCGCCTCAAACCAAGATGAAGGGGAGCTCGAGAGGGTACATCACTCTCTATCCCCGATTTACAGATAAAGATTTTATGAAATTTTTACATTAGCCGAAAGAAAGTTACAGTTTAGAAACGTAGGTTACATGGTTAAAGATTCGGACCATCCCCTTGGAATAATCTGCGGAGGTAGCTACAACAAGAAAGATGTAGTTTATGTGGCCATTACCTTATAGAAGTTCTGCTGCCGACGAAAGAGGCCGCATGCCTCCTGCTTTACAAACACACACTAAGATAGACGACGATCAATTGGCCAAGAAACGTGAAAAGCCGCAGTTTATAAACCCTCAGGGAACGTTCGAGATCATTCAAGACTAAACCAGCCACACCCTCTCAATTTTATTGGTTGAATTCAAAAGTAACACTCGGAATCGAACAAGAATCCTGTGATAGGTTGAAAATTAATTACAGAAATTTGTGATTTGCTAGATTCAAAACTGGCGGAAAGAAAAAAGGAAATATTGCCAACCCCAAAATAAATAAACATCAATCAGTTACAAAAACCTAGAAATACAAAACTTCTTTAAATTATAAGTTCTTTCACTTTGCACGAGTGTGCATGATCATAACATTTTTATTGGTAGTGGTGTCATCTGTAGAAAAATGTTCAAACTTCTTGATAAATGGCAAACAAAACAAGGAGAAATTCACTCAGTTTAGGAAACTGAACAATAACAAAATTACATAATATTTCGGTGGTGACACCTTGTGATTAAAGTTCCAACTTCCAGTTGTATTAGTTTCCACTTTAGTTCGATAGAGGAGTTCTTTCAGGCGCTAATTTTGAATGCGCGGCGTTGAGGTGTACCTCCCGGTACAAATATTATTATTATTATTATTATTATTATTATTATTATTATTATTATTATTATTATTATTATTATTATTGTTACGGAGTTTTTCCGTGGTAGGTAGAGGTGAAAGAAGGTGCGGGTGTGAATAGGTCTCCAGCTACGAAAGCAAAATTAATTTAAAATTTAACAAGGTTATATTTTCTTTTCAAAAACAAAGAAATAACAAGCATGGCAGGTACAAAGTAGCAAATCAAAAAGGGTAGTTACAATATTTACAGGATTTGGGCTTCGCGCCCTGATTTTACACTGCTTGGGCAATCAGCTCAGTTTTACCCCAAACACGAGTTTTAACAGAGGGGCAGAAAACCCCATTCATACCTAGGAGCCCTTGCTCCAAATTACACAGAAAAGCCTCCACGAGGCATACAACACTCAATTTTCAAAAGGGCCACTCGCTCTCAAAATTTAAGCCTCCCCCAGGCCACACCAAACTCCACCTTCAAGTTGTCCTCACTGGACATAGACACAGGGGTAAAATACCCAACCTACTGAGGTCTATTAAATAAAAATGGGCAATTACATGACCTCTAAAATAACCATTTGAGAGGAGGCGATCTTGCACTCCTAATACACTTGTTTTTAAAAACCTAATCTGGCTCTAGGCCACTAATGCAAGGGCTAATCCCATACTACCGAGGTGACTTTAGAAAAGAGCAATTTGTTTTACCTTAACGAAGAATAGGTTGAGAAAATAAGTTCACCTCAAGACAATGTGAGTGGGAGCTCGAGAGGGTTAGCACTCTCTATCCCAATATGCAGCTTAAAAGAGAATAGAAGAAAAGATCGTTACATTTTAGGAAAAGGTTACATGGAGGAACGCTTCGCACCCGCCCCGAGAGTTAAACTGCTGAGCAAGCAAAGAAAGAATTTATTAATCGGCCATTACCTTATTGTTGACCGCTGCCGAAGAAAGAGGCGCTTCCCGCCTCCTGCTATGTACTTAATACACTGAAAGATGGAACAGAAGTGGCCCGGAGACCCTAAAATCAGCAGTTTATATCCTCTCGCGGAAGTTTCTAGGCGTTAGGGGAATGAAAACACCCGCCCACAATTACTTTATTGGCTAGGGTACAGAAACATATCCAAGTTGGGGGAAGATACATCGGATTGGTCGGAAATTACTAAAAGAAATTCGGGATTGGATAAATCTAAAACAAGGGGCAAAAGAGGGGTATACAGCCAACTTAAACAATAACAGAAAGAAATTTAACAAGAAACAAACATTTGAAATAAAAATTTCTCCAACAAAATAGTTCTTTGACTCCGCACTAGGGTGCACTATTGTTGATCTTCAGTAGTGTCCTCTAGAAGAGAAAGTTCACACTTCTTACTTCAAGCGAAACAAAACCACATCAAAAATGACACAGTTCAAAAACTCAAAATTTTCCACGTGGTGACATCTTCTGAGAAAGTAGAGAATTAATAGCGTAGATAAAGTTCAGACTTCCTCCAGCAGAGGAGTTTCAACTGGCGCACATTTTAAATTAGCGGAGTGGAGGTGTACCGCCCGGTACAGACCTCCCCCCCCAAAAGTTCCTCCCGGGGTGACACATGAAATTGTTTGAAAACAAGGTCCAAGTTTTGATGTAGATATGGAGATTAATTGCCAAAAAAAATTTATAAGATTTTCTTAATTTGGTTTGATTCAGTTTCAAAATTTTGTTGTTGCAGGTGAAGTAAAGTTTTTAAGTTTGTAGAAGTAGAATTCCGAAGATAGACTTTTAATACTTAAAAGTGATGAAAAATTTTGCAATGTCCACCAAATATTGCTGTTGAATTCCCAAGTGTAGTCATTGCTTATAGTAACTGTCCATGTAGTTGAGGTTGATGAAGTTGGATGGCCAGACCGGCCGTTGCGGCTTGCGTCCAAAGGAGGCCGCTCGGACCCCTCAAGTACCCTGAGATACCGCTCGCACGCACTATGAGGGGAGCAGAGGTGTTGAAACACGCCGCGCCCGCGGTGAACATATACAGGCTGCGGGCAAGTAGCAGGTCGTGCGCCGCACATCAGCCTTGGCCGGGAGGAAAGCTCCGGCTCGCCGTGCACATGTCGTCCTCGCTGGGGCCGAGGGGGCCCATCCTCGAACCCAGTCGCGGCACAGCGCCGCGCGGCTGCGGGGGCACTGAAACATTAAAGCTAGGCGGCAGAATTGTGTTGGACCATCATGTTTCTTTTGAGGGCACAGGCATGTAGAGAGATTGAGGGGCCAGCGGCGTACAGATATCCATGGCATTTCATCTAAGCCAGCCACTGTGTGTAGTGGAGCAGGAGACGGGAGCGTGGTAATGGCCGTGGCAAGGACAGGATGGCAGTTTAACAAATCGGGGGAGGTTTCACAGAAATGCTTACATATAAAATAAAATAGAAGGAGAAGAATGCCTTAAGAGTGGAACTCAAAAAAAAAAATATAACCTTCATATTCCTATCAAATTATATGAAGCAAGTTGACACAAAATTTACACCGGTTTCACCTGGGACAGGTGAACCCTAAATATCCTCTCGGTGGCTGGATTGCTTACTAACAATGTAACCGGCGTAAGAAAATCGAGAATGATGCATGGCCCATGAAATCTGGGGGCAAGCTTGCCCGCGGGAACAAAATTCTTGACCATCACCTGGTCACCTACCTTCAAAGTGGTGGGTCTCCGTCCACGATCATACTTTTCCCTAACCTTTTCATGAGATACCTTAAGATTGGCTTTAGCCTTCTTCCAAAGATCTTTAATATTATCCGGATCTATTGTCTCGGGTAGAATGTCACTCAGAGACCAAAGGTTAGAGAGCGGCGTGTTGGGAACAAACTTGAACATCAAGGAAGCTGGAGTGAACTTATGAGATTCATGAACCGCCGAATTCAAAGCAAAAGCTAACCAATGCAGGGACGTGTCCCACCTGGAATGATCTTCATGATGATAGGCAATAAGTGCGGACCTGAGATTACGATTAACCCGTTCAGCCAGAGATGGTTGAGGGTAATAAGCAGAAGTAGTTACATGAGAGATGGATAAGTCAAAACAGAATTTACGAAATAAGTTAGATGTAAAAGCCTTAGCATTATCAGATACAATATATTGGCATGGACCAAAAGAAGCAAAAATAGAATTTAAGCAAGTAATGGTAGACTGAGCGGTAGCCAGCTTAGTCGGAAATAACCAAGAAAATCTGGTAAAACCATCTACACACACAAGGATGAACTTGTTGGCATTACCCTTTGACTGGGGGAATGGTCCTACATAATCAATATACAGGCGTTCCATGGGGCGCGACGCTTGCTGAGAAGACAAGAGGCCTACCTTGGTGGACATGGTCGGTTTACTAAGCAAACAGGATTTACAAGCCTTTACTAGTTCACGGATTTCACCGTCCATACCTTTCCAGATGAACATTTCACGAATCTTTTCACGAGTTTTAAAGATACCAAGATGCCCTCCTAATGGGGTCTCATGATAATACTTGAAGATCATAGGTACAAGAACCGCTGGAACAACAACTTTCATCATCTTATCATGCCTCGAAGGGCAACATAGAACACCATTCCTCAGAACATAAGGGACAACATGTTCCCCAGAAGAAAGGGTTTCCATTATCGGAGCCAGCGTCGGATCTTCACGTTGGTATTTCTCGATATCCCTAAGGAGCATGGGAGCATCTGTTAGGATGGCATTAACCTTAGATAGTATGGACTCGGAAGGTGATGAACTGTCGACCGGTTCGTGGGTCTCGACGTCGTTAGAAAACATACGGCTGAGTCCATCAGCAACAACATTTTCGGTACCTCTGATATGTCTAACATCAAACTGGAAGGCAGAAATACGAATGGCCCAGCGGGCTATACGACCAGTACGACGCGGCCTACCTAAGACCCAGCTTAAGGCTTGATTATCTGTCTCCAGGTCGAATTTGACATGTTCCAGATAGAGACGGAACTTCTCTAAGGCGAATAAGACTGCCAAACCTTCGAGCTCATAGATGGAATACTTGGCTTCTTGAGCCGACAATGTCCTAGACGCATAGGCGATGGGGCGCCTCCCTAGTTCAGTCTCTTGAAGAAGGACTGCAGCTACCGCTGACGACGATGCGTCGGTTTGGACAATGAATTTCTTCGAGAAATCAGGCATAGCAAGTACAGGGGCATTACAAAGAGCTAATTTAAGGTCTTCAAAAGCGGCTTGTTGAGAAGGTCCCCACTCGAATTTGATGCCTTTCCTACGAAGAAGGTTTAAGGGCGCCGCTCTATTAGTGAAGTTAGGAATAAACTTCCTGAAGAAATTCACCATACCAATGAACCTGGCGATACCTTTAATGTCCTTGGGAGGTTTAAAATCACGGATGGCCTGTGTTCTAGAATGATCGACTGCTACACCATCAGATGACACAATATGCCCTAGGAAAGACATAGAGGGCTTAGCAAAGGCAACCTTGGACAACTTAACAGTAACCCAGCTTTACGAAGGCGATCGAGAACCTCTCGCAGATGATCTAGATGTTCTTCAAAAGTCTCTGAAAATACGACGACATCATCCAAATAGTGATATAAGTACTCAAATTTGATGTCGGAGAAGACCCTATCTAGTAGCCTAGTGAGTACAGCTGCTCCCGTGGGGAGTCCGAAAGGCACGCGGTTGTATTCGTATAAATTCCAGTCCGTGGCAAACGCTGTAAGATGTTTAGACTCTTCGGCAAGGGGAATTTGATTATAGGCCTGATTCAAGTCCAAGATAGTAAAGAACTTGGCCTTACGAAACCATGAAAAACAAGAATGAAGGTCGGGAAGGGGCACAGATTGTAACACCACCTTCCGATTGAGAGCCCTGTAATCAATGACAGGCCTGAAGCCTCCTTGGGGTTTCGGGACTAAAAAAATAGGCGAAGAATACGCTGACTTAGAGGGCCTAATAATACCGTCCTTCAACATCTGATCGATGATTTCTTTTAGAGCCTTCATTTTAGGTGGAGATAGCCTATAAGGTGGAAAACGGACAGGAATCGAATCGGTGACCTCAATTTTGTATTCAATAAGGTCAGTAACACCAAGAGTATCAGAGAACACCTCGGGAAACGACTGACACAATTTGCGAATACTATCAGCCTGCTCCTCAGGTAGATGTCTAAGGTCTAACAACATCTCATCCTGGGTAGGCGAAATAGAAGAACATGATGCAGAATTACACTTTAATAGAGGGATATTACAATTAGAGGCAAATTTGAAAGTGCAAGACCTACTCTGAAGATCGAGCACAAGACCAGTGTGAGAAATAAAGTCCGCTCCCAATATAATGGGGCAAGACAAATGCTTGGCCACAAACAATTTAACTTTCCATGTGAATTGAAAAATACGAATTTTGACATATAAGGAACCGAGAATTTCTAATGGAGAGGAATTAGCCGAAACGTATTGGATCGCCGACAAACAATAGTTAGGAAGCTTACAAACAGATTTCAATTTTGAATACCAATCAGCCGAAATAATAGAACAAACACTACCTGAATCTAAGAGAGCTGTTATAGGTTCGTTATTTAACTCAATTTTGAGAAAGGGGACCGGTGCGGGGGAATCCGCCGCAATCCTAAGACACTCTTTGGGACCTTCAAAAGATGAATTTGAAAATTGCTCGTTCCCTGAATTTACAACCTGTTTACCCGGGGCTGAGTCTCGGGAAGATGGATTAGTCGACTCAGCCGAAGCCACTAGTCACTTTTTATTATTGGCATAGGTGGAATTTGCACCAGAAGTTGAGCAGGAGGGGGTGCTATTCGAATTGGGACAATTCTTGGCGATTTGTGAGAAAGCCCCACATTTAAAACAGCCTTGTGATGACCCGGCTCCATTCCTTGTCCCACTTGACTTGATCAGTGGACACTTGTTGCGCAGATGGTCAGGCGACCCGCAAGCATAACATTTACGGGGATTGACTGGTCGGCGAGGTGGAGGCCGAGTATTACTAAAGGAAGGCGGGGGTTCTTTTGCGACACGCAAAGAATCGGCGTATCTAACTCCTTCCGCTGAGACGGCCAATGCTTCAAGTTCAGAGAAAGTTTGCGGGCACGCCGCGAAACACAAATATGACCTATAGGGAGGTGAAATCCCTTCCACAATAGCTTGTACAATCTGATCCTCAGGGAAATGAAGAGCAAACACCCTAGTATAAAACTTAATGTCCTGTATGAAATCAGCCAAGTTTTCATCCAGGCGTTGTACACGGTAATAGTACTTCTGAGTAAGGGAGGACCTGGCCCTAGCCGGGATGAAGTTAGCTAGCAAATGGGCCTGGAAATCCTCAATTGATGATTGCTCGGCAATGGCTCTTACTATTTTGTCAGAAAGAATACCAATTGCATAAGGATAGATAATTTGCAAAATTTGACATGGGGAAAGAGAAAACACAAGGGCATGATCCTGAAATTCAACTAGAAATCTTAAAAAAGAAATTACATCACTAGTGGTATTAACGGAAAACTTAGAGATACCTCTGAGCAACATTGCCAATGGATGAGGCAAGCTGCTAAACCCGGGTGACATAGTAGGTAAAGGTTTCAATGGCAAGGAAGTTAATTCAGAACGGATGTTACTCAATGATGCTCTACGTTCAGATTCGTTGTCCAATGGGGCAGGGATAGTTTGAGCAGCAACGGTTATCCTATTAACTTCTCCCTTGGGAGGCGCGTCCTCACTACCTGCATTCACTGTGGTAGGTAGATCGCTTTTGGGAGGAACCTCCCCTGTTAACAATTGAGTGACCTTGCTAGATAATTCAGACATATTTTCAAGCAGCGTACTAGCTTCCTTCTTCTGAACGTCATTCAACTTTAGAGACAAGAGATCGTTAACTCTATTTGAAAAGTGATATAGCCTGGCTTGCACACGCTTAATTTGATTAGGAGAAGGGTCATTTTCATCAAAAAAACTAACTACCGGAGCTAGCCCAGTAATATTCTCCGTGATCGTGGAAAGAGAGTCGTCAATTTCTTTCTCTCCCAAATTGGGGATGGAAATGGGCAAATCTAGGGACTCTCTAAGCTTGTTTGTGTCTACTGCAACCGTGCCTCCAGATTGTACATTTCTAATAGTCAATTCATAGATCAACTCCTCCTTGCGCAAATAGTTAAGATGGAGAACATCGCGAGGGCCGGGCATGGTGACAGAACAATTTTGAAAAACTCAAAAAATTCCAGCAACTGGGAAAATAGTTAGAGTTCGGAACAAACAATGTTTAGCCGTCAAAAGGGGCTAAATTGAGACCCATTCAACCACGCTCTGCTACCACTTGTTACGGAGTTTTTCCGTGGTAGGTAGAGGTGAAAGAAGGTGCGGGTGTGAATAGGTCTCCAGCTACGAAAGCAAAATTAATTTAAAATTTAACAAGGTTATATTTTCTTTTCAAAAACAAAGAAATAACAAGCATGGCAGGTACAAAGTAGCAAATCAAAAAGGGTAGTTACAATATTTACAGGAATTGGGCTTCGCGCCCTGATTTTACACTGCTTGGGCAATCAGCTCAGTTTTACCCCAAACACGAGTTTTAACAGAGGGGCAGAAAACCCCATTCATACCTAGGAGCCCTTGCTCCAAATTACACAGAAAAGCCTCCACGAGGCATACAACACTCAATTTTCAAAAGGGCCACTCGCTCTCAAAATTTAAGCCTCCCCCAGGCCACACCAAACTCCACCTTCAAGTTGTCCTCACTGGACATAGACACAGGGGTAAAATACCCAACCTACTGAGGTCTATTAAATAAAAATGGGCAATTACATGACCTCTAAAATAAGAATAGGTTGAGAAAATAAGTTCACCTCAAAACAATGTGAGTGGGAGCTCGAGAGGGTTAGCACTCTCTATCCCAATATGCAGCTTAAAAGAGAATAGAAGAAAAGATCGTTACATTTTAGGAAAAGGTTACATGGAGGAACGCTTCGCACCCGCCCCGAGAGTTAAACTGCTGAGCAAGCAAAGAAAGAATATATTAATCGGGCATTACCTTATTGTTGACCGCTGCCGAAGAAAGAGGCGCTTCCCGCCTCCTGCTATGTACTTAATACACTGAAAGATGGAACAGAAGTGACCCGGAGACCCTAAAATCAGCAGTTTATATCCTCTCGCGGAAGTTTCTAGGCGTTAGGGGAATGAAAACACCCGCCCACAATTACTTTATTGGCTAGGGTACAGAAACATATCCAAGTTGGGGGAAGATACATCGGATTGGTCGGAAATTACTAAAAGAAATTCGGGATTGGATAAATCTAAAACAAGGGGCAAAAGAGGGGTATACAGCCAACTTAAACAATAACAGAAAGAAATTTAACAAGAAACAAACATTTGAAATAAAAATTTCTCCAACAAAATAGTTCTTTGACTCCGCACTAGGGTGCACTATTGTTGATCTTCAGTAGTGTCCTCTAGAAGAGAAAGTTCACACTTCTTACTTCAAGCGAAACAAAACCACATCAAAAATGACACAGTTCAAAAACTCAAAATTTTCCACGTGGTGACATCTTCTGAGAAAGTAGAGAATTAATAGCGTAGATAAAGTTCAGACTTCCTCCAGCAGAGGAGTTTCAACTGGCGCACATTTTAAATTAGCGGAGTGGAGGTGTACCGCCCGGTACAATTATTATTATTATTATTATTATTATTATTATTATTATTATTATTATTATTATTATTATTATTAAAGCTAACGTCGCACTAACAGATCGAAGGCTATCGGTGGCGCAAGGATGGGGAAGGGCAAGGGTAGGGAAGGAAGCGGCGGACAGTCCCAGCATTTGTCTGGTGAGAAAATGGGAAAAACTTCTTCGGGGCTGCCGATGATGTAATTCGAATAGAAGGTCACAGCTACGCAACCTTGACCGCACTTTTCGAGGGTAAGTCTCTGCAAACATCAGTCCTCCCTCTCGGCCCTATTCACAATTTAAAATGCCACTTCTAATTGAGTACACACATTTAAGAGGTGGTGATGGAGGTGGTGGTGATTACTGTTCTAAGTGGAAGACAACTTGGCAATCATCCCCTATATAACACTAATCAGAGGGGAAAATGAAAGGGGTCCGACACTTCGAAAAATGAAGGTATCGGCCAAAGAAACATAAGGGCCACGAATGGCATGAAACTGAGAAATCCCTAGGCTTCGCTTTCACTGGAGTCATAAAAGAACAAATGTTGACCGAGGGAGGTCGGATAGGATAGATGAAAGTGAGGAGCCTGGCTCAAGTAAGTGGATGCAATGTTAAGACATAGCTAATGGACGCGTGGTCGCCAACCCACGCTCCCCAGTTAAGAGCCTCTGGGGCCCCCTCTTACGACAGGCAGGGGATACTGTGGGTGTTATTCTACCACCCCCCTCCCATACACAGGGGGTAAATATTTAAGATAACATGGTGAAAATATGTTACATTAAAACTAATTACCTTGATGGATTATCTCACAAACCGGATGATGAATAATGCATGGGGCCAAAGTCACTTGCAAATTTGTTTAAGCTTAGGTCAACCTCTACTCACCACTCCCGCTAGCTGCAAGCAGTGGTGGTGGTGATTATTATATTTTGTTTACAACTTGCTTTACGTCGCACCGACTCAGAAAGGTCGTATGGCGACGATGGGATAGGAAAGGCCTAGGAGTGGGAATAAATCGGCCGTGGCCTTAATTAAGATAGAGCCCCAGCATTTGCCTGGTGTGAAAATGTGAAAGCAGGGAAAACCACCTTCAGGGCTGCCGACAATGGGGCTCGAACTCACTATCTCCCGGATGCAAGCTCACAGCTGCGCACACCTAACCGCACGGCGAATTCGCCCGGTGATTATTGTTTTAAGATGATGTACAACTAGCCAACCATCCTCTATTAAAACTAACCAGAGAGAAAAAATGGAAGGGATACGACACTTTGTAAAAAAAACCGAAGTAATGGCCAAAGAGAGACAAGGGTCACGAAGGCCGTGAAAAAACTCACTAGGCCTCGGAACCTAATACTTTCGGGGTCGGAAAAGAAAAAGTGTTGACCAAGGGAGGTCGGATAATGTAGATGAAAGTGAGGAGCCTGGAATAAGTTAGTGGATGCAATATTAGGACTCAGCTAATGGCCCCGTGAACGCAAAACCACCCTCCTGTTGAGAGTTTCTGGGGTCCCTTTTAATTGCCTCCTACTGCAGTCAAGGGATACCGTGGGTGTTATTCTACCGCCCCCACCCACAACTGTAGGCAGGATAGTTTACATCTCCCTCAGGAGAGGAACAATGATGTGATGCACACTTTATCCCTCGGGCAACCGTGGCAAAATAAATTACTCTCCCACCAAGTTCAGACAGCATAAACCAGGTGGCAAGGGCATCGAATCAAAGCCAATATTGTCTTTACACACTGAAAGATCGGAACAAACGTCACCAATATTTAATTTTATTTTAAATTAAGAAGATGTGTTATCGATCGTTATATAATAAGCATTGCTACGGGCATAAGGACATTTTAAACTTCAGGATAGTTTCAAGATTTGTGTGACTATCATAACGTGTGAACAGCAGTCAGCTTATTTACTTGGCGGGTAGCAGCCTTTCGGATGTTGCAACGGTGGTATTATAGATGATTGACTGCTATGGCCTTTTAATAATACTAAACATGAATTCCCTGTGTTAATACTGCTACACGGCTGAAAGCAACGGGAAACTACAGGCGTAACTAACGCTCGAGGACATGCAGCTCTCTCTGTATGAATGATGTACAGATGATGGCTTCTTCCCGGGTAAAGTGATCCGGAGGTAAAGTAGTCCCCCATTCAGTTGGTTTTTGAGGGAAGTGTAGGCGGTAAGAACGGTAGGGGTAGAGCAAGTTGTGAATATGACAAGCAGATTAGGGCAGATGTAATATACAGTACACTCATGATAATAAAAAACAGAACACCTTGAAAGACCAGAGATAGGAAGTTCATGTTCACAAGACATGTGCATTAATACGTTCTGAAGAAATTATTAGCATTTGAACCTTGCCGGCCCTCACGTTCACGGTCCACATCGATATCTTGCCGCACCACCACCACCGGGTAAAATGTGCCTGCGGCTCTCGTTGTCGCTATAAACCGAAGTTAATGAATCAGTGTGACTTGCGCAGACGTGCAGGATGCCTCGCAGACGTATGCGAGAGCCGTGTCGTCAAATGAGTGAGTTTGAAGGAGAGTGCATTATTGGCATGGGAGAACGTGATGTATCCATCCGGGAAACTGCTGCTCGTGTGGAACGAAGTATGTCGGCAGTGCAACGGATGTGTACAGAATGGTTCACAGAAGGCCGTAGAACACGACGAGTTGGGTTTGGTCGCATCACCCAGACACCCCCCCCCCCCCGAAGGAAATCGACACCTCATCCGAATGGCATTGCAGGACAGATCTGCGTCCTCCTCGGCTCTGGTGGAACAGTGTAACACATCGTACACTATCAGGAGTGACAGTCCATCGCCGTTTGTTACGGTCTGGGTTACCGGCGCGTCGTCCACTTCTCCGCGTACCTTTGACTAATGTGCATAAACATGCTAGACTGCAATGGTGTATGGAGCGACGTCATTGGGGACAGGAATGTCAGCAGATAGTGTTTTCGGACGAATCCAGGTGCTGTTTGTTTGAAAATGATGGCCGCATATTGGTTCGGCGCAGACAGGGGGAGAGGCATCACATTGGCTGCATTCGCACAAGACATACAGTGCAAACTCAAGGCCTTATGCTGTGGGGTGCTATTGGGTACAACCACAAATCACAGTTGGTGCTTGTCCAGGGCACTGTGATCAGTTTGACCTATGTGAATGACATCCTGTGACCCGTAGCCATACCCTTTGTGCACGACACCCCAGACGCCATACTTCAGCAGGACAATGCGCGACATGTTGCTGCACAAACACGTGCCTTGTTGTCACAGGATGTCAGACTGTTGCCCTGGCCCGCCCGGTAACCGGACTTGTCGCCAATCGAAAATATTTCGGATATGGTGAAACGAAGGGTGCGGCGCTGTGGGACCCAATGCCAACCACCAAAGGTAAGCTGTGGAACGAGGTGAATGCAGCATGGATGGCTATACCCCAGGACGCCATTTGCACCTTATATGCGTCGATGCCAGCACGCATGGAACAAGTTATAAGTGCCCATGCAGGACCGAGTGCCTACTAGGCAACAGGACACATACTGAACCTAGGTGACTGATATGCTAATTGTCCCTGCAGAACATACTAATGAGCATGTCCTGTGAATATGAACTTCCTATCTGTGGTCTTTCAAGGTGTTCTGTTTTATATGAACATGAGTGTAGTTATAGAGAAATGGAAAGGTTAGCACAGGATTGGATAGCAAGGAGACCTGCAACAAGCTAGATGTATGCGCCGAAGAGGAAGGTATATGATGAGCATCATAATGTTATTTTACCAGAGTCCGCAGAAGGTCTGGAGAAACTGCTGAATGGTATTGATACTGTCTTGGAGAAGGAGTACAGGATGAAAGTAAATTTAAAAAAAAGTGATGGAGTGTAGTCAAACGAAGTCAGGTGATGTAGAAAATATTAGATTAGTTAATGAAGTCTTAAACGAAGTAGATGAATACCCTTACTTGGGGAGAAGAATAACTAACGATGTCGGAAGTAAGGATGACTTAAAATGCAGACTAGTACTTGAAAGGAAGATCTTTCTTAAGAAAATAAATTTGTTTACTTCGAACAATGATATAGCAATTAGAAAGCTTTTTAGGACTTCCGTCTGGAGCATGGCATTGTATGGAATTGAAGCATGGACGTTAACTAGCTCAGAATGAAAGATAATAGAAGCATTTGAAATGTGGTGTTACAGAAGAATGCTGAAGATGAGATAAATGGAATCACGAATGAAGTGATACTGGATCGAATTGGTGAGAGAAGATCGATTTTGATAAATTTCACGAGAAGAATCGATGGAATGATAGGAAGCGTCTTAAGACGCCCAGGAATTGTTAATTTTTTAGGGAACTGTAGGCGGTAATAACGGTGGAGTTAGACCAAGGTGTGATTATGACAAGCAGATTAGAGCAGATGCGGGATGTAGTAGTTATGTTGAAATGAATAGGTGAGCACAGGATAGGGTGGCGTGGAAAGCTGCATCAAACCAGTCTGTGGACTGATTACTCAGACAGCAAAACCCTGATTTTACTTACAACAGAGAAGTATTTTAGTTTTCGTTCTCTACTGCCCGTAAAGATGTCCCAGGTGCTGGGAACCCTTGTATATACTCCTTCCACGGTTTTGGTCCGCCTTCTCCAGCCAAAGATAGTGGAATTCATTCGGAGATTGGAAATAATGCATATAGTTTTGAATTTGCCATAACGCGAATATAATTGCGAGTTTGGTTCTAACAGACAAAGATGATTAGAGAACGGTTATGGCAACTGAAGTTCCTAAGGAGTAGGAAAAGAAATGTTTGTGCTGAAATTCACAATTACGTGTCATATGCTCACAAACAATATATTTCTTCTTATGTCTTCTGCTTAAGGCTAGAGCAGTTTTGTTACTTTCATTGATCTGTTTCTCCACGAACCTGCTACGCAGGCGCAGCAGGGGGAGAGGTGATAACTCCCACGTGGCGCGTCCCAGGTGGCGGATAGGGGGGTCCTAACCGGCTTTCCGGCGGACTTGAGGGAAATAAAATACCTCTCGCGGACCAAACACACTACCCCCTGCGGGTGGGGGACGCACATGTAGAATACACCCGCGGTATCCCCTGCCTGTCGTAAGAGGCGACTAAAAGGGGCGACCAAGGGCTGACTGAATTAGAACCATGAAGCTAATTTTGAATCGTACCATCACGCGGGGAACACCATAGGTTGCATGTACTTGCGAGTAGTACCACTAAATTCGGTACGAAATAGGTTTGTGATTAGTAGCAGTTAAAGCCTGGCCTGGTGGATTCCAGTACGCGTGCGTCGTACCCATGTGTACAACACCGCGGGTCTGGGCGTAGCCTGTGAGTTGTACCACTATATGAGCAGCACCGTGGGTCTGCGTTGCCTGTGATTAGTACCCACTATGTGAGGAACACCACGGGATTACCGGCGCCCGTGTTTAGTACGCCTAGGTGGGGAACCTTCTCGGTTTGCGTTGACTCTGAGTTGGGCCATTGTGTGAGACACACCATAGGTCTGCGTTACTTGTACGTATTGCAATACTTGTGAGTAGTACCATCTTTTGTGGAACACCGTGAGTCTTCGCTACTTCTGATTAATACCCCAATATGACACATACCATGGTTCTGTTTTACTCGCGACATGTACCATTCTGTGGGGCCTTAGACGTGGATTTTGCACCCCCTTTAGACACCAAGCATCATTGTGCTTTATAAGTGGTTCCTTGGTCGGTAATAATGTTATTTTCGATCTGTATTGAGTCCGATCCACTGGTTTTTGTTTGTTTGTTTTGTGTTTTGTTGAGTTCCTGTCCATCCATTCATTCTTCATGCCATATTTTATTTTTATTTTGGTCAGTGGATGCCTTTGCAATTTTTGTTCTTTCATTTCGTACCATTAGGGGCCGATGACCTTCGATGTTAGGCCCCTTAAAACAACAAAAAAAATGATCTGTCTCTGTCTTATCCTTGGCTTTGTCAATATGAAAGTGACCGAGGTATGAGCGATGCTAGTAATGCCATTCCTTCTGCAGCCAGAGCCTGTTATAAATGGTGTGGAAATGTTGCTCGTAGGGTTGGTTGGTGCATGCATTGCAGTGATCTTGGCAGACTGATGTGTAATAGCAACATCTGGCACGGTGAGGAAAGCAACGAGAAACTAACCCACTCCTCATTTCCCTAGTACGCCTCTTCAGTGATGCCTAGGCCATCTATGACAGCTGATGGTGGAGCTGCTGAGGATCCAACCAGAACCGAAATACCGTTTACCCGATACAACCGAAAAATAAATATTTTCGGTAAAAACGAAGTGAAGGAACATTGTTTAATACGTTACGTTACGTTACGACAAAAGGATGAGTAGCGAAATGCTTGAACTCCAAACTTGACTGCCTCCTTCCCTTCTCTGTTGCCAACTCGGTTTGTGGTGTGACATAGGGTTTAGAAAACAATGTGAATAAAAGTTGAAAACTTTCAAAAACTAGTGTAATCTGTACAGCATAAGTACAGTGAATTTCTCTCATCGGTTGGCCGGCAGGCGCGCCCAGCTTATCTGCCTCCCCTTGACTCATCACTCCCCGCATGGCAACAAGGACAACACTTCGCTCACTGTATCCGTGCATGACATGAGATAACAATTACAATTAAGAAAATAAGAATGAAAAAATAAGCTGGTTTCCTATGACAGGAGATGTTGAAAATGCTCTCCTCCTGCATCCACACATTTCAGGCATCGTCTTAGGAAACTCCGATTTTAACATATTCGTAGCCCGCCATGCTGAGCTCCCGAGACCCCGGCTACTTCTCCAAGTCGTCTTAGGGATTTTGTAGGCGTACGTTCTAAACTTTCTGCGATTTCATTTACTTTTACCTCGTTAAGTGCAAGTTTTTAACACTTCGCTTCTTATCGAGTAAAGAACCAGTTCCTCACACTTTGTTTACGCGTCTCTGCACGATCTCTTTATGTGGAGGCTGTACACCTCGAAACTGAGTTAAAATCGCCTAACAACTTGCCTGCAAGACTCTGATTTCAAATAATTATCGTACATGAATACCCTTCCCTCTGCCGTGTGCACATGTGGAGGCATTATGAGATTTATAAGCCGCAGTAACACTTCACAACTCTAGAACAGTCGGAGCGACAGATCAAGTTATAAGCACGGACCTGAACTGCGAAGTGCGGGCATTCCCGTGCTGTCTCTGCGCTTTGTAACGAGAGGTGATGAGTCAACGGGAAGCAGATAAGCTGGGCGCACCTGGCGGCCAACCGATGAGAGAAGCTCACTGTATATGCAATATGGAACATGGTTTGTTCTAAACATGTACAGTAGTTTGAATTTATTGAAATGCTTTGCTAGCTTTTTATATGTATTGTCTTCATTTACTTTAATCTAAAACGCCAGAAAAGTTTCTTAACTACAAAACTAATATTTTAATTACTATCCGAAATTTTCATTATCTGAAACCACCTGTTCCTTCTTTGATCCGGTTAACAGGGGCTCTACTCTAGTATAATTTGATTTTATATGACCGAATTTACGCGAATAATCCCCGCACCCTAATTTTAGGAAGGACCATTTAAAAATGAAATGAACTAAAATTTCTTCCATCGAAAGAGTAACATAGGCATAAACAAACATTTCATATCACTCCTCGAATTCCACGGGGTATTTACGCAAATATGAACATGATGGATATAGCTACCTTGCTTGAACGTGTCTGCCCACCCACCCCCTTGGAACTACAGCCCTTGAAGGGCCTTGGCCTACCAAGAGACCGCTGCTCAGCCCCAAGGCCTGCAGATTACGAGGTGTCGTGTGGTCAGCACGATGATTCCTCTCGGCCGTTATTCTTGGCTTTCTAGACCGGGGCCGCCATCGCACCGTCAGATAGCTCCTCAATTCTAATCACGTAGGCTGAGTGGACCTCGAACCAGCCCTCAGGTCCAGGTAAAAATCCCTGACCTGGCCGGGAATCGAACCCGGGGCCTCCGGGTAAGAGGCAGGCACGCTACCCCTACACCACGGATTGAACGTGTCTGAGATGATGAAAATGCAATATCACTGCTATAAAATATATTTGCCATGAAAATTAGCAGGTAGGCCTTCTTACGTGACAGATATTTCATTAATCTGAACATGCAATAAGCTCGATTTGCTGTAGATCGGAAGATTCTTTGTCTCTTGCATCACTAGAATCTTCTCCTAAATTACTTACCTTACAAATTGGTCACACTCCACGTCTAGAACACTTCTTACACGCAGTCTCTTTTTACTCGGATAGTAACACGACCAGTGGTGGATAATTCTTTTCGTGCAATATAAACACTTGAAGGAGACGCACCTGCGAACTCGCTTGTTAGTTTTGCGCTACAGTAAAACCTCGTTAATTCGAAGTCGTAGGGACGCAAAATTCTGACTTCGAATTACATTATTTCGAATTAACCGCCAACTTGTAATTCAGAAATGACAACCCTTGTCACGTCACAAAATATTCTAAGACCCGTTACTGCAAGCAATTAACTTTGATTCACGGTTGAAACCTTTCAAATTCCATTGAAAAAAGTCGATTTCCGAAATGTATCCAACAAGGCGGATTTACAGTGTTCAAATAATTAAATTGGATAACTCGCTAGAAAACATAACCTCACGCAACGAAAGAAAAAATTCAAAGACGAGGAGAAATATATGCTGGCTCCTCTGTGCAAGTGCTTTATTCGTCGGATTACTGTAATGTATGAATTTTCTTCGCCTAGTACTGCCACGGAAATTACTCGATGCTCTTAAAATATCGTGGCATTTCGAACATTCCTATGACAAGGGGAGTAATTAGGAAGTCTCTCGCTTCCATCTGCATTGGAACTCAGGACTGTGACTCTATCCTTGTACGATCCCGCCATGGCATTTCTCTCGTAATTCAGAAATGCCAAACCTTGCCGCGTCACAAAGTATTCTAAGATCCATTAATGCATACAATCACCTTGATTCACAATTTAAATCATTCAAATGCCATGGAAAAAGACTGTTTCCGAAATGTATCCAACAAGGTGAATTTACATTATTCAAATAAAGCACTTGTATAAATCACTCACAAACATAACCTCATGCAACGAAAGAAAAAAACAATATTCAAAGACGAGGGCAAATTATTCTGGCTCCCCTGTGCAAGTGCCTTATTTTTTGGATTACTGTAACGTTTGCATTTTTAGATGCCTTGTACTTGCATTTAACATCGTGCCTTGTTGATCTTTCTTATGACGAGGGGAGGAAGTATTTCGCTTCCATTTGCATTGCAACACAGTGCAGTGACCCCATCTCCTATAAAATCATAAGTTCGTTGATCTCGGCATTTAAAAAAGTAGTTTCATCGGCATTCAGAACATTGTTCGGTGCGTACGAAGTTTTCGCCAACTGTCTGCATCGCCAGTGTTCGCGGATCCTGCTTCTCCGCATACTGCCTGCTATGTGATGTTATGGCGTTCGTTAAAACGCTGAATACAAACGAATTACGATTTCACTGAAACTTAGCAACTATGAAACACATTATAGACACCCCGAAGCGAGTGAAAGTGCGGAAAGCTACACTTGCACGTTCCGAAAGACGCGTTCTACCATGACGCCGAGAAAATTCGAATTTAAATTACTCTGTATAATACTACTTTTTAAATATGTAAAGGCAGTTTTGAATTAAAATTCTAAATTGTTCTCCGTTTAAATATGACATATAGGGGCAGTTTTCTTTCATCTGCAGTTACACAAAGCATAGGCCTAACTGTAGCCTACACCCAACATCGAAAACTACGTGAACCAGGAGCGTGTTGCCAACCTTGACTCAAATAAAACCCGCACCCCAATTTCATGCTCAATTTTATTTTTATAAATATGCGGTGATTATTGGCATAAATACGGTATTTGCTGAATATTCGTTGGATGTAATAGAACCTTTTATTTTTTATTTTTGTTTCAGTACAAAAGTGTGTGCCAGCGCAGTTCGTCTCAAACTACGAATCCCCTTGAAGAGAACTGGGATGACATTGCAGGCAAGGTATGTACTCCTATAGCTACCATTTCTATGTTTATTAGCAAATAATTTGCGTGGCGTTACTTTCTGTACGATGTACTCTGGAAAGGACTAAATCTACAATATTATTGGTTTTGCGTCCCACGAACTACATTTTTACGGCTTTCGAAGACGCCGTGGTGCCGGAATTTAGGCCCGCAGGTGTTTTTTATGTGCCATTATATGTATCGACACGAGGCTGACGTATTTGGACACCTTCAAGTACCACCGGACTGAGCCAGGATCGAACCTGTCAAATGGGGTCAGAAGGCCTGCGCCTCAACCGTCTGAGCCACTCAGCCCGGCAGGACTAAATCTCTCTCATACATTTCCGTGGGAGCAGTTTGAAGGTTCCAGGACACCTTGAATTTACTATTTTATATTTTATATTACTATTTCAATTGGTGTATGACAAAATTTGCCCAAATTTTGCATATATCCCTGTAAAATTTCCCATTCATTAGAAACGGTGAAATATATCAAGATAAAAAGTATTCCTTACCTGACTAGGGATTTCAAGCTATATCGTTACCAAATTTCAGCACAGTCTTTCCAGAAGCTTTCGAGCGTATCCGGAACAAACAAAAACAGACAAACAGACTCTATCTCATGGCGGATGCATGTACTAGCATAGGCCACGGCCGCCAAATCCTTCACCGCTCAAAATCTAGTTGGCCTGAGAGACCCGCCGTTACCCCTACAGGACACAGAATGAAAACATTTCGTAGTACTAGCGGAAACAATACAGTTATTGGCAACGTAAGGAATTTTGTTACCTTTTTTATCAGCTAGAAGCGCGGGATCTGATTCAGAAATAATTTTAAATACAATCACATACATTATCGGACATTATTGGTACAGTTATTGGTCACGTAAGACAGTCATTGGACCCTATTGGTACAGTTATTGGTCACGTAAGACAGTTAATGGACCCTATTGGTACAGTTATTGGTCACGTAAGACAGTTAATGGACGCTATTGGTACAGTTATTGGTCACGAAAGACAGTTAATGGACCCTATTGGTACAGTTATCGGACATTATTGGTACAGTTATTGGCCACGTGAGACAGTTATTGGACCCTATTGGTACAGTTATTGGTCACGTAAGACAGTTATTGGACCCTATTGGTACAGTTATTGGTCACGTAAGACAGTTATTGGACCCTATTGGTACAGTTATTGGCCAGGTGAGACAGTTATTGGACCCTGTTGGTACAGTTATTGGCCACGTGAGACAGTTATTGAACCCTATTGGTACAGTTATTGGTCACGTAAGACAGTTATTGACCCTATTGGTACAGTTATTGGTCACGTAGGACAGTTAATGGACCCTATTGGTACAGTTATCGAACATTATTGGTACAGTTATTGGCCACGTGAAACAGTTATTAGACGCTATTGGTACGGTTTTGGGACACAATTGGTACAGTTATTGGCCACGTGAGGCGGTTATTGAACACTATTGGTACAGTTATTGGTCACGTGAGACAGTTATCGGACACTAATGGTATAGTTATTAGACGCTGTTGGTCGCTGTTGGTACAGTTATGGGTTACGTAAGACAGTTATCGGACACTAATGGTATAGTTATTAGACGCTACTGGTACAGTTATTGGTTACATAAGACAGTTATCGGACACTAATGATATAGTTATTAGACGCTATTGGTACAGTTATTGGTTACATAAGACAGTTATCGGACACTAATGGTATAGTTATTAGATGCTACTGGTACAGTTATTGGTTACATAAGACAGTTATCGGACACTAATACAGTAGTATAGTTATTAGACGCTACTGGTACAGTTATTGGTTACATAAGACAGTTATTGGGTACTATTGGTACAGTTATTAGTTACATGTTATCGGATACTAATGGTTTAGTTATTAGACGCTCCTGGTACAGTTATTGGTTACATAAGACAGTTATCGGACACTAATGGTATAGTTATTAGACGCTATTGGTACAGTTATTGGTTACGTAAGACAGTTATCGGACACTATTAGTAAATTTATTGGACGCTATTGATACAGTTATTGGTTACCGTACGTAAGACAGTTATCGGACACTCTTGGTACAGTTGTTGGACGCTATTGGTACAGTTATTGGTTACATAAGACAGTTATCGGACACTATTGGTACATTTATTGGTTACGTAAAACAGTTATTGGACACTATTTGTATAGTTATTGGCCACGTAAGACAATTATCCGGCACTATTGGTACAGTTAATGGCCAGAGTTATCGGACACTATTAGCATAGTTTTGGCCACGTAAAACAATTATCGGGCACTAATGGTACATTTATTGGTTACGTAAAACAGTTATCTGACACTATTGGTAGAGTTATTGGCCGAGTAAGGCATTTATTGGCCACCTTCATATTCTCATCAATATGATAAAATTGTTTCTCATTGTCCATGCATTTGCCGGGCTGAGTGGCTCAGACGGTTAAGGCGCTGGCCTTCTAACCCCAACTTGGCAGGTTCGATCCTGGCTCAGTCCGGTGGTATTTGAAGGTGCTCAAATACGACAGCCCCGTGTCGGTAGATTTACTGGCACGTAAAAGAACTCCTGCGGGACTAAATTCCGCCACCTCGGCGTCTCCGAAGACCTTAAAAAGTAGTTAGTGGGACGTAAAACAAATAACATTATTATTATTATTATTATTATTATTATTATTATGTCCATGCATTTAACTTCTGGTTCGTAACAAGACCAGATAGTTCGGCTACATCTGAGTAGAAATGTGCTCCATATGAGCTTAAGGAACACATTCTCATTACAAACGTCACAACATATCCTTGATTCTGTTGCCGGATATTTGCAGTCACCGGACATTTGTGATCATTGAGATATACTTGTGCCCACTCACAGAAATTCCTCAGCAGTTACAGGAGATTTGCGGTCATTACAACAGAGAGTGGGCCTCATTAGATTAATCTCGGGGTATCCCCACTAACCTTCCTGGGCTCCTGCTCGCTACTTCTAGGTCAACCTTCTGGATAAAGTGTGATGGGAATCAGCATTTTAGAACATATAATTTACCGACGACCAAATTATTGTATGTATTCGAGTTTGGAGGTTGTTCATTAAATAACCAATAGGCCTACAGAAAATCAAATAACGTTATCATTTTCCTCGTTTCACTTTAAGTTTCATTTTACGTTATATTTTGGATCTGTAATTATTTTAATGCTATCGTAGGTGGAACGCAAATGTGCCCGTTATTAAACGTGTTTCAACCGTGCGTCAAATTTAAGGTATTGTTACTCAAAAACACGTCATTTGGTCTAATCCAACTTTCAACACAGTATACATTGGGATGTTTTATACTTTGTTTATAAATTGCAGAATTGTATGTTTCAGGAAACATGATATGACTTGTTCTTCTCCTCCACACACACCCAGGTGACGATTCCATATACGTTCTGTACATATAACCATTGTAATGTGCACAACGGTTTTCCTTGTTAGTAACTGTCAATTCCATTACAGCACACAACTGTAAATACTTACACCAGAAGGTTTCGATACAGAATAGCGTTTGTGGCTGAAGGTATCAATATATATACACTAGGTGGCTCTTGAACGCCGTACTTTCTACTTATAAATGCCCCGCATGCACAAGTGATGAACGGGATGTCTACCAACTGATTTTCACAGGGAAACTAATGCCAGTGGGCAGGTTACGTCAGAATATGAAGAGATAAGAAACGGAGTGTCGCTCGCAGCATGTTACTCAGCGCTACCGGTCTAATGCAGCCTTTGCATTAGTAAACATCGTTTTCGACCGCATAGTACTAGGCTGGTGTATGGTACAGCCGCACTATATATGCTGTCTGCATATCGGCAATGGCTAGTGTGATCAGCAGTGGTGAATACACAGACATTATTTTAAGTTGGACAACCTTCTCGGAGTGCAACAGAAGCTTCAAACAGACGTACACCTTCTAAGCACATATTTCGCAGAACAGTATTAGTTTTTGTTCCATACAATCAACTCTTTTATCGAGTAGAATGTCTACACGTGTATAAATTAATAAGATATTAGGTTTCATTTATTGCATCTTTGGCGTGTCTACAAACAGTAGCGGCGATTAGGGGCTGGGGTGAGGAGGGACAGTCGCTCCCACCCCAACATTGTAGAGTAAGTATTACATTTTATTCCACTTTAGCCAGCTGGAACTAGGAATTATTTTGTTGTTGCTATTTGCTTTACGTCGCACCGACACAGATAGGTTTTATGGCGACGATGGGACAGGAAAAGCCTTGGAATGGGAAGGAAGCGGCCGTGGCCTTAATTAAGGTACAGCCCCAACATTTGCGTGGTGTGAAAACGGGAAACCACGGAAAACCATCTTCAGGGCTGCCGACAGTGGGGTTCGAACCCACTATCTCCCGGATGCGAGCTCACACCTGCGCGCTCCTAACCGCACGGCCAACTCGCCCGGTAGGAATTATTTTAAGAACGCTATTTTTACAAGCCTTATTGGCTTATAGCCGGCCCCGTGGTGTAGAGGTAGCGTACCTGACTGTTACCCGAAGGCCCCGGGTTCGATTCCCGGCCAGTTCAGGGATTTTTACCTGGACCTGAGGGCTGGTTCGAGGTCTACTCAGCCAACGTGATTAGAATTGAGGAGCTACCTGAAAGTGCGATAGCGGCCCCGGTCTAGAAAGCCAAGAACAACGGTCGAGAGGATTCGTCGTGCTGACCACACGACACCTCGTATTCTGCAGGCCTTCGGGCTGAACAGCGGTCGCTTGGTAGGCCAAGGCCCTTCGAGGGCTGTAGTACCATAGCGCTACGGCAAGTAGTGGAGACTTTGCATGTGCTGTGAGGAAGGGTAGTAGGGGTACATTTTTTTTTGCCGAGGTCGTGGCCACTGAGTTATAATTCACCCACTTGCCGCGCGCATTCATCAGTCTGGCAGTCTCTTTAGTGTCTGTTAGTTTCTTAGTGAGTATTCAAATACTCAAAAATACTCTTAACAGGGCCTAACCTCACTGCTGCCATCCTAACGACGTAGAGGGCAAGGAAATTAAAATCCACGTGATTTTGACAGCTGCCATCTTGACGGGTCCTAACCACATGGGTGCGGAATTTTGCGAACAAGTGAACGTCGCTAACCTCACTGCTGCCAGAATAACAGGTCCTAACCTCACTGCTGCTATCATAACCACGTAGAGCGCGCGGAATTTAAAATCCACGTGCTTTTGACAGCTGTCAAGATGCCAGCTGCTATTTTGACGGGCCTTAACCACGTGGGCGCGGAATTCTGAACACGTGAACGTCGCTAACCGCACTGCTACATTCATGACAGAACCTAACTTCACTGCTGCCATCTTAATTACGTAGGTCGCGCGGAAATTAAAATCCACGTGCTTTTGACAGCTATCTTGACGGTTTCTAACAACGTGGGCGCGGAATTTTGAACAAATGAACCTCGCTAACCTAACTTCTACCATATTGACAGGTCCTAACCCCACTGTTGCCATCTTAACGACGTGGGCGTGGAATTTAAACAGCTGTTAAGATGACAGCTGCTATCTTGACAGGTCCTAACCACATGCGGCGCGGAATTTTGAACGTGGCTAACCTTACTGCTGTCATCTTGACAGTTCCTAACCACGTGCACTTGTTTTCGCCGCGGAATTTTGAAAACGTGATCGATCCCATAACCTCACTGATATTATCTTGACGGGACTTAGCCACATGCTTTTGTGTAGCCTTTCTCGACATCCCCCTTCCCCGACATATCTTAGAGGGGTACCTAAATTTAGAGGATTAAAGTTTTAAGGCTAGCTGCCCTTCTCAACATGCCCCTTACCCGACACCATCTTGGAGGGGGACCTAACCTCAGATGATTAAGGTTTTAAGGCTAGCTGCCCTTCTCGACATACCCCTTCCCCGACACCATCTTGGAGGCGGTCTAACCTTAGCAGACCTTGCCCCCTTCCCGACACTATCTTGCTAGAAATTATAGTTTTGTTACTAATACAATTAAAGACTAACTAATGTCGATCTCCCAGTCTAGTTTTCAAAGAATAATGGATAAGAGGATTGGACAAATATTTATTGTTACCTTTTCTTGCTTCAGATATACTGACGTTATGTTATTAAACTGAAAGCATAGTGTAGAGTTGTCCTCTTGTTCTTTTCATCTCCTGTTAAGTTGTGTTGCATTAGTTTTACTTACCGTTTTTCTCTTTTTTTTTTTTACTTTTCTTCGTTTTTATAAAAGAAGAGGAAAGATCGGTAGATGAAAAAGGAGGGTGCGATAAGGAGAAGGTATTACTTTTTAACTTTAAAAGTTTTACTCATTTAAAACAGGTTTTTTTCTAAAAATTCAAAAATAGGTGGTCAAAGAAGAGGAATAGATGCGTAATGATAATCTATTATAGAAAAAATAAAACAATACACAATTTTTGTTTTTTATTATTCATCATCATGTCCGCCTCTGTGGTGTAGTGGTTAGCGTGATTAGCTGCCACCCCCGGAGGTCCGGGTTCGATTCCGGGCTCTGCCACGAAAATTTGAAAAGTGGTACGAGGGATGGAACGGCGTCCACTCAGCCTCGGGAGGTCAACTGAGTAGAGGTGGGTTCGATTGCCACCTCAGCCATCCTCGAAGTGGTTTTCCGTGGTTCCCACTTCTCCTCCAGGCGAATGCCGGGATGGTACCTAACTTAAGGCCACGGCCGCTTCCTTCCCTCTTCCTTGTCTATCCCTTCCAATCTCCCCATCCCTCCACAAGGCCCCTGTTCAGCATAGCAGGTGAGGCCGCCTGGTCGAGGTACTGGTCATTCTCCCCAGTTGTATACCCCGACCAAGAGTCTGAAGCTCCAGGACACTGCCCTTGAGGCGGTAGATGTGGGATCCCTCGCTGAGTCCGAGGGAAAAGCCGAACCTGGAGGGTAAACAGATGATGATGATGATGATTATTCATCATCATTATTTTTATTCGTGATTTTTTAATTTGTGATTTTGAACATTGCAAGCAAATATTATTACTATTTGTGATTTTATGACAATATAGAAATAAAATCATTTTCTGATAATGATTTACATATTCATTTTTTAAATAGACATAATGTTACATTTTGAATATGTGAATATGTGAAAGATATTTTTACATCTTGAATATAGAAATAAAAAATAGAATTTCAAATAAATGATGATATAGTAATATTTTTGTAGATAATCTTCCCCTTTTTACACAGAATTATTATATTTACAATAATAAAAGTTTAATGAATATTTACATTTAAAAATCATGGCATAACAAGCAGATATATGTTGTTGTACCTCCGTGGTACACCCGTAAGAGAATCACTATTCCACACACGTTTATTATCAAATGGAATTGATAAACATTTATTCTGCACAATAGTAAAAACTTGATGCCTGCGTTATTGTGATTCTTATCTGCCTAAAAAAGCAGCATTTTTAGATGCTAGTACAATATGATAGTGTTGAACATGGAAATGGGTAACTACACTTGAACGTACGTCTTTTGCCTTTTTTACAGATTGTAAATTTTCTGTCTCATATGTATACATTTTCGGTGCTAAACCAATAAACTCTGTCGTAATATTCATACTACATTCATCTTTTATAAGACCTATAACTTTCTTATTAAGTGGCTTAATGTCAATTTGATTACATGGTGAAAAGGAAGAAATGCCGAAGTATTCAGAATGGTTCGCATTACGTTGTATACGTCTGTACGAGGTTTGTCCGGAAAATACGTATAAAAGTTGAATAATAACTTTATTTGACAATTATTCAGGTATTACAATATGGTCTCCTTCAAAGTACTCTCCCTGAGACAAGATGCACTTCTGCCAACGCCGTTTCCACTGTTGATAACATTGTTGAAAGTCTTCAGTTGTGATGCTGCTCAGTTGCCGTGTCGTTTCTCCCTTGATGGCTTCCACATCACCCAAGTGCCGTCCCCGAAGCACCATTTTGCAATTCGGGAACAGGAAGAAGTCACAAGGGGCTAAATCGGGTGAATAAGGGGGGTGGTCTGTCACGGTGATTGAGCTTCGGGCCAAAAACTCACGTACAACGAGCGACGTGTGAACGGGTGCATTGTCGTGATGAAGGATCCACCTGCCCCCTTGTGCCAAATCCGGTCGAACTCGGGCCACACGAGCTCTGAGACTTGATGTTGATGCGCTGTTCCTCAATCAGAGAGAGCTGCATACCGACGGCAGGTGAAAACGGGTAACTTTCAACAAGCAGCCGCACACTGCTACTGACACGCAGAGCTCTCCGACTCGAACTGTGCGTTGAGAAGATTGGCGACAACAGCAGTGCCACCTGGCGGCGCCTCCACGATACGTGATACGTCACCCCGACGGATTTATACGTATTTTCCGGACAAACCTCGTATTCCGAATATGATAAATAAAACTATCTGTATCCATATACAAAATTGTGAGATCTGAAAACTGCTGCTTTGCAAATCCATAATGAAAATCATACATTTTAGCATTGAGAAATCTAGTATGACCATTCCCAAATAAATTCAACAGTAATAAGGTCATGATCAATGACGTAATAGGATTTAAAATTCGGTTTTGAGGTGTACTTGCGTGCCCCATACCATCCATCCCATTATTATTTAAATGAATGTCACGATGATTGCGTACATTTTCCATAGATAGAGTTATTCATGAGTTAGAAAAACGTACTCTCAAATGTTGATGTAGCACGTTGACGATGCTCTATCAAACTTTTACGTTTGGATTGAATAACAATGATGAAATTCGTTTTATCATTAATCAGCAAGATGTATACACCTTACTGCTGCTACCTTAACTACGTAGGCGTGTGGAAGTCCTATACCGTCTATGCGAAGAAAGCAAACTCCAAGAAACCTGCTGTTATTTGTTAACCCTTTATCGTGTATTATTGCAAAGGCTGCAGCCAAGAAAAAAGCTATTTCTAAGAAACCTGCTGATAAGAAACCTACTGTCATCGCATGCCCCCTCCCCCTTATGTGTGGAGGTAGAGAAAACGGATAGTAATCCACAGAGATGGTAATGCTATGGGCTGCAGCCAACAAGGCAATCTCCAAGAAACCCACTGATGAGAAAAAAACGACTGTTATTTGTTATCCCTATATCCTGTATTATTACAAAGGCTGCAGCCATGTTGCAGCTCAATAAAAATATCATTATACCGTAAAGTTCTTAAAGGATAGTGTGTTGCTGGTTTTAATGCCATTGCGATACACCACAGAAAGCAGTAGTCAACATTATTCTGGATATTGATAACAGCTTTTTTATCTGCAATGGCTTTTGGAAGTTGTATGTATTGTCTCCCTGAATTTAATTGATCAAATGCATAGACATTAATCTGAAGATGAGTAATACTTTGTAGAGCTTTATTGTTCGCACCCTCTTCAAACTTTTGAAATTTGTCAAGCAATTCGTCTACAGCGTGTTCACGAAACCATTCTGAAATATTATCAGAACATAACAGTTTTGTCATTTTCGAATATATACATAAAAGATTCATGAATGCCGTCATTATCTTTAAAAAGAGTAAGTGAACATGCAAGTGAGGCATTTAACTTAAGTGCAATATGCGTTGTTAGCAAAGAAGACACTTTTGCTTCAAATATTATAGCATGATATTGAAAACGAATCTGGATCTAAAATATTCTTTGAATTTTTTATAATACCACTTAATATACGTGTTGAAAAACATGTATTAATAGTTTCCCAATTAGATGCCATGACATTAAGAATAATAAAATTCATTCATGCTATGTGTGTGTTAATTAAAAATCAACAAAACTAAGAATACGCGTATTTTTTTCATGATATGACAAAGCAATTGTTCGTTGATTTATATTATCTAATTCAGAATCTAATAACCCATTATATCTATTAGCTACAAATATTTGAAATTCTTCGTAGATACACAATATTCTAACACCAAATTTCGTAGATAATCTCTGAAGTGAAATAACTAAATTATTCATTAACCGGAAGATCACTTAGTCTCCTTGTAGGTGTCCCTGTAAACCGCCGTAGATTGTTAATACTTTCGATTGTTCTAAAAATTCAAAATACTACTTTTAGAACTTTTTAAACAATCACATAATTGAATAATAAAAAAATAAAACATACCTTTAAATCTTAAATGATGTACACGTTGAAAGTAGATACAGCAAAGCACTCGCCAGTCCTTTCTGCGATGTGGATACGACAAGAATACTCCAATCAGTAAACGTTTGTCGCTCTAATATAATGCGTCTTCTTTTTATAAATAAATATAATATCTATAAAAGAAAGATAAAAATCAATAATAAGTACATTTTTTACATTTAAAAAATCTTTTCAAATTAATGTCGATAATCGAGCCGCAAAATTTTTGTTAATAACAGTAGACAGCAGATAACAATCACCGATGATGATGGAGTAGACTGCAGATAACAATCACCGATTATGATAGCAATGATGATGATGATGATTTTCTGAAAAGAAAAAATCCTATATATATATATCATTTTACTTTTAAATATATATTCATTTTTACAAACAGTACACATGTGTGCCTACCTTAGTTCAACTTGTTGCGATAGCTGCTTCGTTGGAAGTAAGAGAGGGGGTATTGATTGTTCGCCTATATATCCACGTATCTATCAAAGTTCATTATCTGTCATCATTTTTTATAAAACGATGAGCACATTGGATTGCGGTCTGCCACCACGTTTTACACACGCACAGGTGTTATATATTTTGTTCACTACTGTTAACGAATAACCAATAATTATTACTGAATTTTACGAAAAAATGGATTGATAAACAGAGCAAGTGTCTGTGCGTAACTGTTCTCGGAAAACCATCTTCAGGACTGGCGACTAGCATTTGCCTGGTATGAAAATGTAAAACCGCGGAAAACCATTTTTGTAACTGATAGATAGGTACTGTATATAGGTTTGTGACCTACCTCCTTCTCGGAAAACTATCTTCATGGCTAGTGACTAGCATTTGTAACCACCCCCACGTTTACACACACGCACACAGATATTTGTACACTGCTGCTAACGAATAAGCAATAATACTTATCCAATTGTACGATTATACAAACATGCACTGAAAAAACACGTCTGAACAGACTAAGTACCTAAACAGTAACTGTACTGCGCAGAAGTACTGCTCTACTCCTGTCTTTGTTCATACGATACAGCATAGACAGGGATAACCAGAATGCTACAACTTGAATAATGGCTTTGGTAGTGGCTGTACGCAAACCGCATGACCTACGCGACTGGTCGGTTTAGTTCCTTCTATATACTACGTCTTCTTAAATTTCCCCCGGGGTATCTTAACTTCGGACTTTGGGCTTGACGACCACGGTGCCCTTAGCTGAGTCCACGATTTGATTCCACTTCTTAAAACAGTAATCACTACTACTGAATACAAGCTTACAACTGGATAACCGTTAACAACGCAGCTACTCTCTCGGTATTATTATTATTATTATTATTATTATTATTATTATTATTATTATTATTGAACCTGGGTTGACGACCACGGCGCCCTTAGCTGAGTCCATGATTTGGTTCCACTTCTTAAAACAATAATCACTACCACCGAATACAAGCTTACAACTGGGTAACCACTAACAGCACAACTACTCTCTCGGTATTATTATGCGACCGCGGGTTAACAACCACGGCGCCTTTAGCTGAGTCCACTTCTTAAAACAATAATCACTACTACCGAATAAAAGCTTACAACTGGATAACCCCTAACAGCACAGCTACTCTCTCGGTATTATTACTGGACCGTGGGTTGACGATCACGGCGCCCTTAGTTGAGTCCAGGATTTGATTCCACTTCTTAAAACAATAATCACTACCAGTGAATACAAGCTTACAACTGGGATATTCCTAACAGCTTAGCTACTTTCACAGTATTATTGGACCGTGGGTTAACGACGACGGTGCCCTTAGCTGATTCCACTTTCTTAAAACAATAATCACTACTACCGAATACAAGCTCACAACTGGATAACCCCTAACAGAACAGCTACTCTCTCGGTATTATTACTGGACCGTGAGTTGACGACCACGGCTCCCTTAGCTGAGTCCACGATTTGATTCCACTTCTTAAAACAATAATCACTACTAGCGAATACAGGCTTACAACTGGATAACCCCTAGCAGCACAGCTACTCTCTCGGTATTATTATTGGACCGTGGGTTGAAGGCCACGGCGCCCTTAGCTGAGTCCACGATTTGATTCCACTTCTTAAAACAATAATCACTACCAGTCAGTACAAGATTACAGCTGGGAGACTCCTAACAGCACAGCTACTCTCTCAGTATTACTGGACCGTGGGTTAACGACCACGGTGCCCTTAGCTGAGTCCACGATTTGATTCCACTTCTTAAAACAATAATCACTACCAGTCAGTACAAGCTTACAGCTGGGAGACTCCTAACAGCACAGCTACTCTCTCAGTATTACTGGACCGTGGGTTAACGACCACGGTGCCCTTAGCTGAGTCCACGATTTGATTCCACTTCTTAAAACAATAATCACTACTACCGAATACAAGCTTATAACTGGACAATCCCTAACAGCACAGCTACTCTCTCAGTATTATTATTATTATCATTATTATTTTCTTATTTTTTTGCTATTTCCCTTACGTCGTACCGACACACATAGGTTTTATGGTGACGATGGGATAGGAAAAGAATAGGAGTAGGAAGGAAGCGGCCGTGGCATTAATTAAGGTACAGCACCAGCATTGGCCTGGTGTGAGAATGGGAAATGACGAAAAACCATCTTCAGGGCTGCCGACAGTGGGGTTCGAACCAACTATCTCAAGGATACAAGCTCACAGCTGCGCGATCCTAACCGCACGGCCAACTCGCCCGGTTTATTATTATTAGATAGGTCGTATGAAAACGATAGGGACATTCATTGCAAGTGCACAAGTTAGTACAATGTAGTCTTGGTCATCCTTGACAGAGTCCGGAGTCCACAGTCGTCACGACCACGTGCTCTTGTTTGTAAAAAACGCCACGAGCTTTTTTGATAGCTGTCACCTTGACGGACCCTAACCTCACTTTTAAGGACAATAGAGCATCGCTAACCTCACTGTTGCCATCTTTACGACGCTAAACCTCATTGCTACCACCTTACGCATGTCGTAGCGCGGAATTTAAAATCCAACAAGAGAACATCGCCAACCTAACTGCTGCCATCTTCGAAAGTTCAGTGTTCCAAACACTAAAAACTATCAAGCAGATACTGATTTCTGTTAGAAAAACGCAACTCATTGCTCCACTAATAGGTTGGGGATTTTATTCTTTATTAGGTAATTCTGATAAGACGTGACCCCTGGGTTCCATTCCATGTTACGTGTGGTTTAAATTTCTTCGGTTCTGAACACAAAACCATTTACCAGTAGAGATTAATTTGCTACACTTAACAAAGTAGAAGCGTTCTTGCTGATAACAATCGATGAGTCAGTTGCTGCTGTTTAAAGTGTACCTACTTCAGCTAACTCCTTCCAGGAGGAGGAAGAGGTCGCGCTGAGGTAGAGGAGGAGGAAGAGGAGGAGGAAGAGGAGGAAGAAGAGTCCTTTCATCACTTTGCCCTTCTGATAAGATAGAACCCTTAGGTCCTATTCTCTATTATGTGTGTAGCACAATTAATTTTCGGTTCTGCATTTTGAATAGTGGCCCCCTCCTGCACAAGCTGCATGCTTGTAACCCATGCTAATAGATTAAAATAATATGTTTCCGAACCGAAATTTCAAGTTACATGTTTATCCGATAATTTGTTCGACTGCTAGTGACTTAAATGTAAGCACTTATAGCACTAGCGTTCTGTTTAATTTCACTTGTCGTGTTTGCGATAAGAGAACAGGGTTTGAATCTATGTTTTTTCTATTGTAACTAAATCAGATTATCATTTACCGAGCGAGTTGGCTATGCAGTATCGTTTTTGATCTGTACTTTTTTAATTTTCGCACAAGACAAATGATAGAGGGCAATGAATTTGAAGTTGTACGTTTGATAAATTCATATTATCGTTTACCGAGCGAGTTGGCTACGCAGTATGGTTTTTGTTCTGTACTTTTTGATTTTCACACAAGACAAATGATAGAAAGCAAATAATTTGAAGTTGTACGTTTGATATATTCATATTATCGTTTACTGAGCTAGCTGGCTACGCAGTATGGTTTTTCTGTAGTTTTTGATTTTCGCACAAGACAAATGATACAAGGCAAATCATTTGAAGTTGTACTTTTTTTGTATTCATATTATCGTTTACCGATCGAGTTGGCTACGCAGTATGTGCACTGTCTTATGCATAAGATCGCGTTTTATGTTCGATAGAGATATGCCTTAACCGAGCGGAAAGAGGAGGAGGACGTTATAACAGCCGCTATCTTGCACAAGCTGTTCAGAATTCTGGTCTTATTATTTTTTTCTCTGTTCGAAAATATCTTCTTAGAACAAAGGTCCCCTGACATGTTCTGAACACATGTTGTAAGTAACGTCATCGTGTATCGTATTCTATTCTAGTCTTGTTATGTTTTAATCACAACACATCAATCAATGTTCTGATCACATGTTGAAGTTAACGACATCGAGTGCAGTGTTCGATTCTAGTCTTGTTATGTTTCAATCACTTCTTTTGTGATCTGATCTTCGTAGAACAAAGGTATCCCCTGACATGTTGTAAGTAACGAAATCGAGTACAGTGTTCGATTCTAGTCTTGTTATATTTTATAATCACTTATTTAGTGATCTGAACACATCAAACAGTGTTCTGAACGCATGTTGAAGCTAACGACATCGAGTACAGTGTTTGATTCTAGTCTTGTTATATTTCAATCACTTATTTTGTGATCTGCAAATCTGAACATACACAACTATGATGATGTCATCGCTGCGGGTTAAAAACACGTGCACAGTCTTGCCTTCGCGATGCAGGTTTAAAGTTGTTCGATATAGATATAAAGCTATGCCTTGACGGAGCCGGAGGAGGTAGAGGAGGAGGGGGAGGAGGAGGGGAGGAGGAGGCCTTAACAGCCTATGTATAGCTGCCATTGTTTAAAGATGGCCGCTGACAGCTGTCAAAAAAGCACGTAGAATTTTTCAAATTAAACGCCACCACATTTCAAAGGTATGTGCTTTAGTGCTGTAAAGATAGCAGCATGATGCTCTGTTGATGAAAGATGGAAGCTGTCAAAAAATCACGTGGAATTTTTTGAATTACCCTCCACCACGATGAGGTTTAGTGCCGTAACTATAGCAGCACGATGCATTGTTGTTTAAAGATGGCGGCTGGCAGCTGTCACAACCACGTAGAATTATTTCAAATTGCCCGCCATCACATTTCAAAGGTAGTAGCTAAAGATGGCAGCATGATGCTCTGTTGATTAAAGATGGCCGCTATCAAAAAACACGTGGAATTCTTCAAATTGCCCGCTACCACGTACCTAAGGTAGTAGCTAAAGATGGCAACACGGTGCTCTGTTGATTAACGATGGCAGCTGTCGAAAAAAACACGTGTCATTTTTCAAATTGCCCGCCAGCACATTTCAAAGGTAGTAGCTAAAGACGGCAGCACGATGCTTTGTTGATTAACGATGGCTGGTGTCAAAAGGCACGTAGCTTTGTTTACAAACAAGAGCACTTGAAATTTCAAATTGCCCTCCACCGCATGCATAAGGATCTTCATAACAACAGCTGCCATCTTGCGCAGTAGCCTCTACGCATCCCTATGGCGTCTCATAAGAGCCTATGTATAGCGGCCATCTTGTGCGAGCACCCCTAGGCCGTCTCATAAGGAGCTGTCTATAGCCGCCATCTTGTAGAATTAGATAGCCGTCATCTTGAGCAAGCGTCCCTAGGGTGTCACATATGAGCCTATGTATAGCAGCCGTCTTGTGCAAGCGTCCTTAAGCCGTCTCTTAAGACGCTATATATAGTCGCCATCTTGTAGAATCAGATAGTCGCCATCTCGTGCAAGCATCCTTAGGGCGTCTCATAAGAGCCTATGTATAGCAGCCATCTTTCACAAGCGCCCTTGACCGTCGCTTAAGAGCAGCCACCATCTTGCGCAAGCACCCTTAAGGCGTCTCATAAGAAGCTATGTATAGCCGCTATCGTGTAGAATTAGATAGCCGCCATCTTGCGCAAGCATCCCTAGGACGTCTCATAAGAGTCTATGTACAGCAACCATCTTGTGCAAGCGCCCTTATGCCGTCTCATAAGAAGCTGTGTATAGCCGCTATCTTGTGCAATTTGCGTCAGGAAGGGCATCCGGCCGTAAAACTGAGGTTAGGCCCTTCCATGAGGTTAGGCTTGCGGTCTTGTGCGTTAAAGGTTAGGTTAAGCCCCTCTAAGACAGTGGATGTGAGGTTAGGCTCGCTCTCTTAGGTGTCAGGAAGGGCATCCGGCCGTAAAACTGAGGTTAGGCCTTTCCATGAAGTTAGGCTAGCTTTCTTACGCATAAAACGTTAGGTTATGCCCCTCCAAGATGGTGGATATGAGGTTAGGCTCGCGCTTTTAGCCAGCGCAGTCAGTGTGGAGGAGGCCTCTGCGGAGGGGCCTGGTGAGGAGGAGGAGGAGGAGGCCTCTGAGGAGGGCCGGAGGAGGAGGAAGCCGCCGAATCCCTGACTTATACTATACTACTAGTGACTACACAGCTATAGATTTATCTACTGTTAGTTAAATAGCGACCCCGGTCCACATCACGACGTGCAGGTCGCCTACGACCGTCAAATCTCAAAATACCTCCACCAACCTTCTGCGGAGGCTATTTAGAAAATTGCTTTACGCACACCAAGGGTCCTTAATACCCCTCTAAGGTAGTAAGGAATAATCTGCAGGTTATCGGGGGGGGGGGGAGGCAGAACAGCGGTTGCTTGGTAGGTCAAGGCTCCTTCGGAAGGTCTTCGGCCTAAACAGCGCTCGCTTGGTAGGCCAAGGTCTCTTCAGGGAAGTAATTACGCAGGCTGAGTATTCCTCATCCAGGAGATAGTAGGTTCGAATCCCACTGTGCCAGCCTAGCGTAAAAATCCCTATCCTCACCGAGAATCGAACCCGGAGCCTCAGAATGTTGTCACGCAGGCGTTCACCCCCTTTCGAGGGGCTGTTGTGCTACAAGATAGTAACAGGAAAGGGGACATGTTGGCTAAGGACAAGAGTATATGTCATGTTGAACAAATGTCACCACGTAATCTGCAGAAAGTGGTCGCTTTGTAGGCCATGATCCTTCGGGAGGCTGTTGTGCTATAGTGTTTAGTTTAATCATGTTATTACGAGGAGCGTAACGACAGGGGATAGTCACAGAAGAAAGTATAAGGCGATAGTAGGTTCGGATCCCACTGACGTCAGCCGCTGAAGGCTAGTAAGTCGTGTGCTATTTTTATTGCAAACATAATATAAGAAAACAAATATAATGATAAGAGCAATTTCTAAATAATAGAATAGAGGGGTCTGCCTTGGTAGTGTCGTAACAAGTTCAGATACTACCCACATATTGCTGAGTTATCGCATCCGGTATCGTAAGCGAACAACGTACAAGCTGGATCCCGCACGTCTACTTTATAATAGGAACAGTCCTCAAATTTTATCATCCCTTCCAGTCGAACAGGCGGGCAGGTTTCAGACAACATTAATGCTGTAAAAACTAAATTTTTGTGTTAAAAAGTTACATAGAATTGGGATGGGGTAAGAGGATTTATCATACAAACTACATAACACCTCGTAATCTGCAGCCCTTCGGTGTGTTATGCTTTGCGTTACTTGCAAAATAATAATTGTATTGGTCATGCAGTTGCGTTGTGGCCTCCGGTTGACAGGATTCCGGGTTCGATCGGCAGAGACTACATGATATTATTATCCGAGGTGTCGGAATGTTGTCGCGCAGGAGTGCATGACAGTGAATACACAGCCACAGATTTGTCTATTAAGTCTTTAGGCCCCCTACTCTAGAACAGTGTCGAGAAAGGGATCTTGCCTTAAAACTTGGAGCGGGGTTCCTTAGGCCCTATTAGACACCCTCCAAGATGGTGTCGAGAAGGGGTATGTCGAGAAGTACAGCTAGCTTTAAAACTTTAATCCTCTGACGTTAGGTCACCCTCCAGGATGGTGTCCGAGAAGGGGGATGTCGAGAAGGGCAGATAGCCTTAAAACTATAATCCTCAAAGGTTGGACTCCCTCTAAAATGGCGTCGGGGGAAGGGAGGGATGTAGAGAAGGGCAGGTAGCCTTAAAACTATAATTCTCTGTAGTTAGGCGCCCTGGCTATAACCTGTCAAGATAATAGCAGTAAGGTTAGCTTCGTTCCCTTTTCCAAAAACGTCCGCGGCACACAAAAGCATGTGGCTAAGTCCCGTCAAGATAATACCAGTGAGGTTATGGGATCGAACACCTTTTCGAAATTCCGCGGCAAAAACAAGTGCACGTGGTTACGACCTGTGAAGATGGCAGCTGTCATCTTAACAGCTGTTCAAATTACGCGCCCCTACGTAGTTAATATGGCAGCAGTGAGGTTAGGGCCTGTCAAGATGGCAGCAGTGAGGTTAGCCATGCTCACTTGTTCAAGAAGTGCACGTGGATAGGACCTGCCAAGATGGCAGCTGTCATCCTGACAGCTGTTTAAATTCCGCGCATCACGTCGTTAAGATGGCAGCGGTGAGATTAGAACATGTCAAGATGGCAGCAGTGAGGATAGCCACGTTCACTTGTTGAAAATTCGTGCCAAACAAGTGCACGTGGTTAGGACCTGTCAATATACCAGCAGTCATCTTATCAGCTGTTGAAATTCCGCGCCCCAAGTGGTTAAGATGGCAGTACCGAGGTTAGAACTTGTTATGATGGTAGCAGTGAGGTTAGCGACGTTCACTTATTCAACAAGTGCACGTGGTTAGGACCTGTCAAGATAGCAGCTGTCATCTTGAAAGCTGTTACTTATTCAAATTCGGCGCCCACGTGGTTAAGATGGCAGCAGTGAGGTTAGGACCTATTAAGATGGCAGCAGTGATGTTAGCGAGATTCACTTATTCACAAATGCACGTGGTTACTACCTGTCAAGATGGCAGCTTGAGGTCAGCCACGTTCACTTGTTCAAAATCCGCGCCAAAAAAGTGCACGTGGTTAGGACTTGTCAGATTGGCAGCTGTCATCTTGACAGCTGTTTAAATTCCGCGCCCCACGTAGTTAAGGTGGCAGCAGTGAGGTTAGGCCCTGTTAAAATTGCAGCAGTGAGGTTAGCGACATTCTCTTGGGCAAAAATATGAGGTTAGGGTCTGTCAGGATGACAGCTGTCAAAAGCACGTGGCTTTGTTTACAAACAGTAGCACGTGGCCGTGACGTCATGGTCACGTGGAGATGGCGTCATGGGGGCAATGACCTTGGCCGAGGTCAATGACCTCGGGTGCTGATTCAGCACAAAAAATGCTGACGCCAGTGATTTAGTCCCCCCACCCCCACCCTAGCTCCATACTACTTACAGAAGATGTACGTATGTGAAGAGATTGTTCTTCATGTTCATAATACACAGGAACTAACTATGCCATTAACGTGATGTTTAATTTGTTGATGTATGTCGTAGGTTGGGACCTACGATGCTGAGGAGACTTCCAAACGGAAGAAAGTGCTCCGGCGAGCATCAACACTGCTCACGAAGAAGGAGAGAATATGGTTTCGACAGAAGGAGATTGAGAGATATGCAAAACTGGAGCTGCAGGAAGAGTAAGTCAAATGTTAATGTTGATATTATTTAAAGGTTATTCTACACTTTTATATCGGTGAAATGTGATATTACCGAGCTCGATAGCTGCAGTCGCTTAAGTGCGGCCAGTATCCAATAATCGGGAGATAGTGGGTTCGAGCCTCGCTGTCGGCAGCCCTGAAGATGGTTTTCCGTGGTTTCCCATTTTCACAGCAGGCAAATGCCGGGGCTGTACCTTAATTAAAGCCACGGCCGCTTCCTTCCAATTCCTAGGCCTTTCCTATCCCATCGTCGCCGTAAGACATATCTGTGTCGGTGCGACGTAAAGCAAATAGCAAAAAAATGTGATATTGCCATAAGACCTATCTGTGTCGGTGCGACGTAAAGCAAGTAGCAAAAAAATGTGATTTTTTTAAGTATCTTAAGTAGAAGTTCGAGTGTTCTGAAGCTAAAACAATGTTGGGCCAATGACCTTAGATGTTAGGCCACTTTAAGCAAGAAGCATCATCAGAAGCTAAAACAAGAGTAAACTTAGGGGATCTTTCATAAATATTATTATTAAAACATCAATATATAATGGGTGTCAGGCGCCTTTACTTTGGTGTTTCAGAAGACATGGTCAATTTTGTTTTTCTAACGTCGAGGTAGTGTCAGCCCAAAGAAAGTCCACACAACCACTTTCCGAGCCATTTTTCAGGGATACTAAAAGTCCCATGGAAACATGTTTCAGATTAAAAAAATAATTTAAACGATTTTCTACAATTTTCTCGCACACATTTTATTGGCTGAAGAAACAAAAACGTGGCCGCATATTGAAAATTTCAACACATGATTTTACGGATTTAATTTTACACGTTCAGGTTTTTATTTTTAATAATTATCTTCATTGGTTTACGTGGAAAATACAGTCGAACCTCGATATCTCGAACCTCCATTACTCGAATTTTCAGTATCTCGAAGTAACTTAAATTTCCCCGCAGTTTTTGCTATTCTTCACGTGTATTTGTCTCTATTATTCGAAATTCCGTTATACGGATTTCTCGATTTCTCGAAGCAAACATTTCCACCCTTGAAGCAAAAAATACTCTAACTCGAATTTTGTGCAACATGAACTGTGCAATACGGCGTTTGTGTTTTGTGAGGAACAGTTAACAAGTAAGGAAAGGCTCACAATGGGAGCTAATATGACGGGAACCGGAAAACTAACTACTCGTGATCGGATTGCGGTGAAATCTCGCTGTTTCTCGGGTGTGAATTAATTACCGGTCACGTACGAAAGCAATCCCCGAAGTCGCGGATGACAAGCTCCATTTACGATTCTCGGCTGCGTGGTACTGATGAGTTTCGATGTGAAGGGAGGAAAGGTTAACAGTAACAAACAGAAGAGACTAACGGATTTTTCCAAAGGTGTTAACGGAGGTACGTTTCTTGTTTCACTGCTGTATGTACTGAATCCTGTCTTCTAACAGGGTACTACAATAAAGGTTACAATTAAAGTGATGCCGTAAAATAGAGCTTGTATATTTTTAAATACTGTTAAAATTAATGTATTCACTATTATCCCGTAGATACAATTATGTGCTATATGTGCAAAAAAAACGGCATTCTCCATATCTCCAAATTTCAATAACTCGAAATAAAATTTAGCACCCGCGAGGTGATCCGAGATATCGAGGTACCACTGTAGTTATACTGCTGAAGTAAGTAAGTAAGTCAGTCAGTCAGTCAGTCAGTCAGTCAGTGTTATTTGATATATATTTTAGCTGTTACCCGCGACTTCGTAATTTGATAGAAGTAATAGTTCCTGGGTGTTGTACTAAGACATTATCTGAAAATCCCTAAGTAAAATAACTCACCGAAAAATTGAGTTTCATTTACCCCAAAAACGATTTGTAAGCAACGTTTGTGGCATTGCCTTTTGGGACTAAGATGGCCATGTGACACAGAACTGTACAAGTGAGAAACAGTCTTCTTTCAAGTCGGAAAAAGCACATGTTTCTTTATTTTTAAAGGAGATTCAAAATACCTATTTCCACATCTGTAACATCTTCAGTTTTGGAGATATACGTATCCCAATAAAAAGAATTCAACCCCTTTATCAGTCCTTCCCCCAACCCCATCCCAAACCACCCCCACGTGAGTGGATTTTAAGAAAACAAAAAATACATGTTTCTTTATTTTTAATGGAGATTCCAAATACCAGTTTTCAAGTCTGTAACATCTTCAGTTTTTGAGATATAATCATCCTAATAAAAAGTATTCAACTCTTTTTTCACTTCTTTTCACCTTTAAGTGCCTTTACCGAAAACAAAAAATGCGTGTTTCTGTGTTTTAAAAGGACTTTCCAAATACCAAGTTCCATGTATGTAACATGTTACGTTCTTGACATATAATGTAGATATTCCGGTACTCATTTTAAAAATTCACCCGCTTTTAAATTCTTTTCAGCCCCTTAAGTGGATTTTCCGAAAATAAAAATACATGCTTCGTTATTTGTAAAGGGAGTTCAAAATAGCATTTTTCACGTCTGTAACATCTTCAGCTTTTGAGATATAAGTGTGTTCATAAAAATAATTCAACCTCTTCTTCACTTCCTTCCACCCCCTCCCCCTTTCCACTTAAATGGACTTCCCGTAAACCAAAAAATACGTGTTTCTTTATTTTAAAGGAGATTCTAAATACCTACTTTAACGTCTGTAACATCTTCAGTTTTTGAGATATCAGTATCCTAATAAAAAACATTCAAGCCCTTTTTCAGTCCTTTTAACACCCCCCCTCCCCGCCAAGTGGTTGTTTCCGAAAAACCAATAAATGTTTCTTTATTTTTAAAAGAGATTAAAACACCAATTTTCACTTCTGTAACGTGTTATTTTTTAGGTACTGTAGATATGTCATTTTAAAAATTCTCCCCTTTTTAAGTTTCCCTTAAGTGGATTTTCCGAAAATAAATTATGTACGTTTCTTTACTTTCTCAGAAGATTCCAAATACCAATTTTTATGTCTGTAACATCTTCAGTTTTCGAGAAATACGTGTCCTAAAAAAGTTATTCAACCCACTTTTCACCTTTCTTCACCTCTCTTAATGGGATTTTCCGAGAACAAAAAAGACGTGCTTCTTTATTTTTAAAGGAGATTCCAAATGCCAACTTTTACGTCCGTAAACTTTTAAGTTTTTGAGATATAAATATACTCATTTAAACAATTCACACCCTTTTCACCCCTTTAGCAATGGAATATCCGAAAATCCTCCCTTAGTGATCACCAACATTCGAATATAAATGTATCCCCAAAATTTAATTTAATTTCTTTATGTCCAGTAGTTTTGGCGCAGCGATGATGAATCATTCAGTCAGTCAGGACATGCTATTTTATATATATAGCCTATATATTATACACGATTTGTTTTACGTCGCACAGACACAGATAGGTCTTATGGTGACCACGGGATAGGAAAAGCCTATGAGTGGGAAGGAAGCGGCTGTGGCATTAATTAAGACAGAACGTAAGGAACGTGTTTGAAAAACGAAGTCGCTCGCGCTCCGAAATGATGTGTTCAATTGAACATTTCTTCATAGGGCGAGGTGGCCGTGTGGTTAGATGCGCGCAGCTGTTCGCTTGCATTCGGGAGATAGTGGGTTCAAACCCTACTGTCGGCACCCCTGTGCATGGTTTTCTGTGGTGTCCCGTTTTCACACCAAACAAATGCTGGGGCTGTTCCTTAATTAAGGCCACGTGCGCTTTCTTCCCACTCCTAGGCCTTTCCTATCCCATCGTCGCCATAAGACTTATCTGTGTCGGTGCGACGTAAAGCAAAATAGTAAACAGAAAAATTATTCTCGAGTTGCTACATAACCTTGGCAGCAGCGTAATTTTTCTGACACGCCTAATTTGGTGGCCGCAGCTATTAGAATATTTGGCCGTGCGCACGGCTTTTTTCACTGTCAATGCGCTGTCTTCTGTTACCTATTGAGGTCACGGCTGAAACAAAGGAATGCCGAGTGTTATGTCTGAGAAGTTTGGATAAGTTAGCGAAGCACATTTCACAGAGATATCGTAAACAAGACCAGAACAAAAATATCACGAGTAAGAGTAATTAATAATTATGCCTATGTCCTATAAAACTCGCATTTCGTCATTTTGAAATTAATTACACAACTAAAGCAAAGAACTTCGCAAGAGCTAGACTATATATATGTTACCAAGGAAGTCATTTGTGACGTGTGTATAGATATTGTTTTAAACAATATATGAAATAACAGTTTTGTCGCTACATTGCTCAGAATGTAAAAAGGATGGTAATTTTTTATCCGTTCTGTATCCGCCGTGTCCACATAAAGAACGAAATGAATGCACATTTCTAATTTTGCGTAATCAACGTCTGTCTGTCTGTCTGTCTGTCTGTCTGTCTGTCTGTCTGTCTGTCTGTCTGTCTGTCTGTCTGTCTGTCTGTCTGTTTGTATGTAAATTTTACTCATGTGTTGCAACTTTCCATACATTAATTTTAACTTATTTCTAGACAGCTGAAGTTGGCCTAATGTGGCCGAAACATGTGCTGTTGTTCTAATATGATGCATTTACAACTTTGAATTTTAAATAAACGTATAGGTGTTGACGAGGTCAGGGTCTCTCAAACGCCCAAAATCTCACGCATGCAAACCGAGGCGAAGAGGTTCTGTGCACCATGCATTAGTCCGACTCGGCTCTGTTCGGACCAGCGTTTAGTTTCGGGGCGACTCGGCTAAGCTCACCTCATCTCGGTTCGGATGGTGGAGCGCTGCAGAGTGAGCGAGGAAGAGGGAAACAGGCGAAGCGAGAGAGACATGCGTAGGGAAAGAGAGATATAGAGCTATTGCTCAAAATCGAGGAGTGGGGGATCTTCACTCTGATCAACCTGGCGAAGCCGTCTTAAGGTAATCGCCCACTGCAGGGAACCGCGCCGCGCCGCGCGGAACAAGCTTGTGGAACATTCCACGGGCCATTTTCCGAGACTTCGCCCATACAGCACACCTCACCGCGCCGCGCCGCCTCTCTCCAGTTGGGGAAGTGCAGCTCACACAGAAATATGAGTTCCATTTCCGAGGAGGACTTATTATTTGCGGTTGCGATACTTGCAAATGAGGAAGAAGAAAAACGCGAAAGAAAAGTTTGGGCCCACAACATTTATGAGAAAATGGAAACGAACGGAGAGTTTCACCATTTATTTCCTGATCTACTAAAGGACCGAAGTAAATTTTCCCACTGCTTTCGTATGTCCCAAGAAAAATTCTATGAACTATTGAACCTAGTTAAGCCGTGTGTACCGAGCTCGAGAGCTGCAGTCGCGTAAGTGCGGCCAGTATCTAGTGTTCGGGAGATAGTAGGTTCGAACCCCACTGTCGGCAGCCCTGAAAAGGGTTTTCCGTGGTTTCCCATTTTCACACCAGGCAAATGCTGGGGCTGTACCTTAATTAAGGCCACGGCCGCTTCCTTCCCACTCCTAGCCCTTTCCTGTCCCATCGTCGCCATAAGACCTATCTGTGTCGGTGCGACGTAAAGCAACTAGCAAACAAAAAAGCCGTATGTAGAGTGAGAAAATATCACCTTTCGCCGAGAAAGGCGTAGGCCTAAAGTGCACAATACCACTAACCGCGTGAAGGTACGAGCGTGCTGGCACTAGTCGAGGACTCACGAAGACTGCCGAAACGGCACGAAACCACATTCTTTCCATTAATCCTTCCTTCTACCCTCGCCCCTACAAGCGCGCCGAAAGGAAAAAGTTCCGTTCCAGAAACCTGGGGGCTTCTGGTGCGGAAATTCCACAAGCTTGTTCCGCTCGGCGCGGCGCGGCTCCCTGCAGTGGGCGTTAAGCCATTGCATTTCACAAGAAGCAGACCACGGAAATTTCTTCTCGGCTGCGCTGCGCGGCGCGGTGTAATGGGCGATTACCTTTATGCACCTTGCGTCGCGCAATGCACCGGTGCATGCACTCTGAGAGGCCCTAGACTAGTTGGAGCCAGTATACTAGTTTTTCAACTTGCTTAAGATAATTGTCAGTACGGATCCAAAAATGAAATGTACTTCATGTAATAATGCCAACCCGGTTACTAAGAAAGCTATCTGCTTTATGAACCTAAAATTAAAATAACGAAAAATCGAGAAAGATATCAATTCTTGAAAACAGTGCGTAATTAATGGGATCATCCCCAATTTTTTTTTAATTTTTATCAGAGAAAACAGAATGAAGCAAAATGGATAAGGACTCAAACACGAACTGATAATATTTGGTTAAAAAGTGACATTAAGTTTCTTTATAAGAAAAACACGTTATTGAATGCTAAATTATATGAAGCTCACTTAGAAGCACCTTTTACGCTGGCCCCATTGGAATGGGATTCATTCCAACGTCATATCAATTCGAAATTATCTAATGTAATTTCTAGGAAAGAACAAACTGTGGATAAGAAATTAGGCAACTTGATAAATCTGAAAATAAGTCACCCCACAAAAGAACGGATTCAGCTTCTCAGGCATTAAGTAATCATGCATTGCATTCACCAATTGAAGACCTATCTAGTGTTCACTTCAATGAGATGGAGCAGAATATCCTAAGCAAAGGTCCTAAATATAACTGGGTGAACCCTTCAATGCATAATAATGTTGTTACCGCTATAGCAGAAGCAGAATTAGCCCTTAACAACATCCCTTTGGATAAACAGGAATTGAATGCTAAATTATATGAAGCTCACTTAGAAGCACCTAGGTATGAAATTAAAGGAAAACTGAATAAAGTACACAATAAACAAATAATTGAAAATTTCACTGGTTCAAAAAACACATAAACAATCTAAGACAGAATACTAAAGATAATGACCTAATAGTTACTAAGGCTGACAAAGGGAACACTACGGTTATGCTAACAAAATGCGATGATATCAATAAAACCGAACAATTCTTCACAGGGAATAACTTGACTGAAATTAACGAAGACCCCTCTAACAAAACTCAACGGAACTTTAAACATATCTTGAAAAATACTCATTTTCTCCTGATTGAACAAGAAATCGCCAGTTTAACTACTATGAACCCGACGTTTCCCTCAGCTAGGTCTATGCCTAAAATTCATAAAAATGGTGTCCCAATCAGACCAAAAATAAATCTTAAAAACAGCTCAACCTATAAAAATATCACAACATATTTAAAAAACTTTAAAGAAACACTAGCGTTTTTGGCCAACACTTCAATTATAAACTGAGTTGATGTCTGTAATATCGCTAAACAATTAGAATTAAAACCCAATTATACCATTCACTCATATGGTATAACACACATGTATGCAAGTAATTGCACCCTTTACATGATAATCTCTGCGGTGATTTCTACTCTCTTCCTTCTGCCTCGGCTACCCGTGTAAAAAATACTTACCGCAGGCGATTCTCTTCTTCAGGGGTGATGACGTTCTCTAGACTGTTGAGCTGCTTACGACGATAGGAGGATATGGTTGCTGGACTAAACTACTCTACTGAAATAACTGTCAAACTGGCCAAGACTGTGTTTAAATAAATTTTATTAAAGAAAGGAAATGGATGATAAAATGACTGAGTAAAATAATAACATATGAATAAAATAATATAAAATTCACAGATTCAAACATGTGCGCGAATAAGTGTAACTAGTTTTAATTCAATGAGAATATAAAGGACTACTGAACGATCTCCAACTTAAATAACAATTAAATATTGGATGCTCAAATGATGTGTGCTCACTAATTAACTCAAAGGAAAACATCATTCATAACAAATCTACGTCAGTTTCAAGATTAGTTACGTTATACAATAGCCATTTCTACTCCAGTTGTGTCGATCATCAGTACTTTTACCATGACTACGAGTTCAAACTGAGATGAATTAATTAAGGATTTACAATTATTGAATTATAAAATGAAAATAATTATAAAAGAAATTTAAAGTAACTTAGAATATTCCATGATCATTGGGATTTATTGCCTCCTTTATCACATCTTTCAAACTTGAATTGCATTATCCTTACAAGTTTTTTATAGATCGGTGATGGCTGAGTGTCTCCATCTGATATTATAACTTATACTCAGAATACTAGATGTTAATAAAATGGTTTATTTAAGTTCACAAATTATATCAATTAATAAATCACTATGTCAAGCCATAATGTGGTATGTCAATTACCTCAAGATAAATTGAATGATTAATCAACTGAACAGCTGTTTTATTTGTACCATAATAAGCGTTGATCATCACTGTCCTCACATGGACCTAAATTACCTTACAAAGCATGACAAAAATCAACACCTGTTCACAAATGGATCAACTACCAAACTCTCGACAAGACAAATTTTTATAAATGTAGGGTTTGCTGTTCAGTGAAGTTATAAAATTATTATGTTTGCTGGGTTTTTTAACCAAGAAGTGAATTCTAAGATGATGTTTGGGTTGTTTGACGCAAGCTCTCGTTATCGTGCATTACTCTATTTACACAACAGAAAACCTTCCGTCTTATCACAACACAAAAGAATATCTATACTGTTCACCGTAGTCAGTCATTGCCTAAGCTATACATAGATCAAAATTAAGAGAAAATAAATCTAGAATAAAAGACGTGAGAAAATATTATACCCGAATTTATATAGACACACATCACGCATAATTCACGCAATATCAAAATTTAACTGAATATTCATTTACATAATTTCTATACCGCATGTTGATTTCTTCGTCCCTGAATACTCATCGTTGAAGTCACCGGTGACCATGGCCGAGATTCACGTTTATCATGGCTGTTCTTTCCCTACTTTGATTCAAAGAACCTCTCATGACAGAATGAAGCATAATAATCAAAACAAACACGAATAGCTAATCGAATGACGTTATCACCACCTCAAAATAATCAATGCTTCGCGCACTTCTGACGTCTGTATTCTCACCATCCCCTGGGATATGAATTATTTACCTCTTTATTCTCACTTTCATATAACACATCAGTCTAACACTAGCCACAAAGCTTAATCTAATGAATATTAAAGAAAGAATCAAACATTATCAAAGGGTTTCAAAGAAGCGTGAACAAAGAAAATCCCAACTTCAAAACGTCGCCAGCGATAAATACCACGAATACAAACAATGTATGCCTCATTTCGCCAAGAGGCCGATGACCTAGATGTTAGGCCCCTTAAAACAACAAGCAAGCATTTCCCCAAGAAAATAAGATTTTACAGAGTCTATAGGCCTACTATTAGAATCAAACTTCATAAGAGTTTGAGGGAGATAATTAGGATTCTCACAGAAGACAGGAAGGAAGGTATACCTCCCTCAAACAATGTACAGGTTACAACAGGTGTAAAACAGGGAAGGGAAGGAAATGGGGGAATTTTAGAAGACAGGTGGTCTAATGTTCTATGGGGAAGGAAATTGCAGGCTAAGGCCTCTATTCAGGATCATTCAGGACAGGTATCTGTGAGAAATCGGTACGAGCCACTCCAGGTAGAGCAACAGTGGGAAGATGAGGATCAGGGAACTGTTGCTGAGATGTGTGGAAGTAGGAGGAAGGGAAAATTTAGGAAGGGGAAATGTAGAGTAGAGGATAGGAAAAGACACGTGAAACAGGATCATGGGAGGGAGAAAAGGGAGGAGGAAGTAGCTTCTGCAGCTATCAGGAAAGATAAGGGATGACCAAGAGGAGACGGGATCAAATGAGGTGGGTAGGGTTGAGGCTCTTGTCATGGGGGATTCCATCGTTAGACATGTGGGGAAAGTGTGTGGAGGAAAGGGAACCAGGGTAGAGTGTTATCCAGGAATTAGGTTGAGGCAGATTTCGAGAAAAGTAGAAAAGAAGGAGGAGGGGAATGAGAAGGTGGTAGTGTTTCACGTTGGTACAAACAACGTAAGCCAAGCTGGTATAAGTACCAACATAGTTGGGGAAGTGTAGAATCTGGTAAATGCAGCACGGGTAAAGTTTAAGGAAGCGGAGATTGTCATCAGTGGAATACTGTGTAGGAGGGATATTGACTGGAGGGTGATTGGGGATTTAAATGAGACTATGGAGTGGGTATGTGGGAAAATGGGAGTGAAATTTGTAGATCCTAATGGGTGGGTAGGAGATAGGGATCTGCACTCAGATGGCCTTCACTTAAACCGCAGTTGTACGTATTAGTTAGGCAAATTGGTTAGAAGGGTCATAGGGAGGTATATTCAAGGAAACAGTGTGGTCTAGGGAGCGGTGATAAGTGTACAGGGATGTGAAAGTCAAGCAGGGATGACATAAAAATGTTAGTGTTGAACTGCAGAAGTATTGTAAAGAAAGGAATAGAATTAAGTAATTTAACAGATATATATTTACCAGATATTGTAATAGGAGTTGAATCATGACTGAGAAATGATATAATGGATGCGGACATTTTCTCACGGAACTGGAGTGTGTTGTTTTTTTTTTTTTGTTTTTTTTTGCTAGTTGCTTTACGTCGCACCGACACAGATAGGTCTTATGGCGACGATGGGACAGGGAAGGACTAGGATTGGGAAGGAAGCGACTGTGGCATTAATTAAGGTACCGCCCCAGCATTTGCCTGGTGTGAAAATGGGAAACCACGGAAAACCATTTTCAGGGCTGCCGACAGTGGGGTTCGAACTTACTATCTCCCGAATACTGGATACTGGCCGCACTTGAGCGTCTGCAGCTATCGAGCTCGGTGCTGGAGTGTGTATAGTAGAGATAGGATAGGAATGGTGGGAGGTGGAGTGTTCATTCTGGTGAAAGAAGAATTTGTAAGCTACGAAAAAGTTAAGGATGACAAACATGAAATTCGCGGTGTAAGGCTCATTTCTTAAGATAATAGGCAACTTGATGTCTTTGGAGTGTACAGACCGAGAAAGGGTAGCGCTGACACGGATAGAGAATTATTTGATAAGATAATCAGCTATGTGGGAAACGACATGGAAAGGAATGTGATTGTAGCGGGAGATCTGAATTTACCAAATGTCAATTGGGAAGGAAATGCGAACAACAGGAAGCATGACCATCAAATGGCAAATCAATTAATATGGAAAGGACAGCTGATTCAGAAAGTGACAGAACCAACTAGAGGGAAAAATATCCTGGACGTAGTGCTGATAAAACCAGATGAGCTCTATAGAGAACCAAAGTAATAGATGGTATTAGTGATCACGAAGCTGTTTTTGTCGTAGTTAATAATAAATGTGATATAAAGGAAAGTTTTAAAAGTAGGACTATTAGGCAGTATCATATGGCTGATAAAGCAGGCATGACGCAGTTAAAAAAAAGTAAATATGATCGGTGGAAAACGGTAAAAAAATTGTAAACAGACTCTGGGATGGGTTTAAAGCAATTGTTGAGTAATGTGAAAACAGGTTTGTACCTTTAAAGGTGGTAAGGAATGGTAAAGACCCACCTTATTATAATAGAGAAATAAAGTGACTAAGAAGAAGGTGCAGATTGGAAAGAAATAGAGTTACAAATGACTGTGGAAGTAAAGAGAAATTGAGCGAACTTACTAGGAAATTGAATCTAGCAAAGAAGGCAGCTAAGGATAACATGATGGCAAGCATAATTGCAGTCATACACATTTTAGTGAAAAATGGAAGGGTATATATAGGTACTTTAAGGCAGAAACAGGTTCCAAGAAGGCATTCCTGGAATAATTAATGAACAAGGAGAGTGTGTATGTGAGGATCTTCAAAATGCAGAAGTATTTAGTCAGCAGTATGTAAAGATTGTTGGTTACAAGGATAATGTCCAGATAGAGGAGGTGACTGATGCAAAAGAAGTATTAAAATTGACATATGATAACAATGATATTTATAATAAGATACAAAAGTTGAAAACTGAAAAAGCGGCTGGAATTGATAAGATTTCTGGTCATATACTAAAGACAATCGGTTGGGATATAGTACCATATCTGAAGTACTTTATTGATTATTGTTTGGTTGAAGGAGCGATACCAAATGAATGGAGAGTTGCTATAGTAGCCCCTGTGTATAAAGGAAAGGGTGATAGACATAAAGCATAAAATTACAGACCAGTACGTTTTACATGCGTTGCATGTAAGATTCGGGAAGGCATTCTTTCTGATTATATTAGACATGTTTGCGTAATCAATAACTGGTTCGATTGGAGGCAGTTCGGCTTTAGGAAAGGTTATTCCACTGAAGCTCAACCTGTAAGATCCCAGCAAGATATAGAAGATATCATGGATTCAGTAGGTCAAATGGACTGTATCGCGATTGACCCGTCTAAAGCATTTGATAGGGTGGATCATGGGAGACTACTGGCAAAAATGAGTGCAATTGGACTAGACAAAAGAGTGACTGAATGGCTTGCTATATTTCTAGAGTAGGCGAAGCTTTATCTGACTCTGTAATAATTAAGAGGGGAATTCCTCAAGGCAGTATTATTGGACATTCATATTTTCTTATATATATAAATTAGCAATTATCCGCGGCTTCTCTCGTGTGCATTTCGTAATTTGATCAAGGTGATCGTTCCTCGGCATTGTACTAAGACGTTATCTGAAAATTCCTAAACTATAAAACTCACCCAAAAATGAGTTTCATTTACCCCAGAAATTCTTTTTAAACCACTACCTTTTGGTGCTAAGACGACTATGCGACATAGAACTGTACATGTGAGGAACAGTCTTCTCTCAAGTAGAAAAAATAAGTACATGTTTCTTTATTTTTAAAGTAGATTCCAAACACCTATTCCCACATCTGTAACATCTTCAGTTTTTAAGATATACATAAGTATCCCCATAAAAAGAATTCAGCCCCTTGATCAGTCCTTCCCCCACCCTCGCCCCCATTTAAGTGTATTTTCCGAAAATAAAAATACATGTTTCTTTATTTTTAAAGGAGGTTCCAAATACCAATTTTCACGCCTGTAAAGTTTTCAGTTTTTAAGATATAAGTATCTTCATAAAAATAATTCAACTATTTTTCACTTCTTTCACACCTTGTTAAGTGCCTTCTCCGAAAACAAAAAGGTACAGGTTCCTGTATTTTTAAAGGACTTTCCAAATACCAAGTTTCTTTTCTCTAAAATGTTAAGTTTTTGACATATAATGTAGATATACCGGTACTCATTTTAAAAATTCACCCACTTTTCCAATCCTTTTCAGCCCCTTAACTGGATTTTCCGAAAACAAAAAATACATGCTTCATTATTTTTAAAGGAGATTCCAAATACCAGTTTTTATGCCTGTACGTCTGTAACACCTTCAGTTTTTGAGATAAATGTATACTCATAAGAATAATTAAAATTCTTCTTCTCCACTTCTTGCCACCCCTCTCCCGCCTTACGTGTTCCTTTATTTTGAAAGGAAATTCAAAATACCAACTTTCATTTTTTATGATAAAGTATCCTCATAAACATACTTCAACTCCATATTTAATTATTTTCAACCCCACACCCCTTACGACGATTTTCCGAAAAAAACAAATCGTGTTTCTTCATTTTTTAAAGGAGATTAAAAATACTAATTTTCACGTCTGAAACATTTTCATTTTTGAGATATAAGAATCCTCATAAACGTAATTCAACTCCTTTTTAACCCCCTCCCCCTTTCCTACCTGTCCATTTGATTCCCCCTCCCCAATAGTGCGTGTTTCTTTATTTTTAAAGGAGATTCCAAATACTAATTTTCACGTCTGTAATATATTTAGTTTCTGAGATATAAGTATCCTCACATAAAGTATTCAAATAATTTTTCAATTCATTCACCCCCCTTAAGTGGATTTTCCAAAGACAAAAGATTACGTGTTTCTTTACTTGGATAGAAAATTACAAATAAAAATGTTCATGTCTGTGATATCATTTTTTGAGGTATAAGTATCCTCATGAAAATAAGTTTACTCCTTTTTCACTCCACCCCAGCCCATTAAGTCGGTTTCCCCCACCCCAAAAATGAGTGTTTATTTATTTTTAAAGGAGATTCCAAAGACCTATTTCCACGTCTATAACCTTCAGTTTTGAGATATAAGTTTCTCGAGAAAAAGAATTCAATATTTTTTTACTTCCTTTGACACTCCCCACTCAAGTGAATTTAAAAAAAAAAACCAGTACCGATTTCTTTAAAAGAGCTTCCAAATACTAATTATCACGACTGTAACATCTTCAGTTTTTGGGATATATGTATCCCTGTAAAAGGAATTCATTTCCAGTTTCATTCCCCCCCCCCCACCTGTCAAGTTGATTCCCCCACCAAATGCGTGTTCCCTTATTTTTAAAGGAGATTCCAAATACCATTTTTAACGTTTGTAACATCTTTAGATTTTTGGTATATATATATATACATTCTCATACAAATAATTCAACTAATTTTTCAATTCTCTCCCCCCCCTCCCGTTAAGGGTTTTTTCCGAAAACCAAAGAATACATGTTTCCTTATTTTTAAAGGTGTTTCCAAATACCAATTTTCACGTCTGAAACATGTTGAGTTTTTGAGATATACTGTAGATACGCTAATTATAAAAATTCACCCCCTTTTTCAGTTCCCCTTAAATGGATTTTCCGAAAAAATATTTTTCTTTACTTTAACTGGAAATTCCAAATACCAGTTTTTATTTCTGTAACATGTTACGTGTCTGAGATAATTTGCAAATATAGTCTTTTTAAAAATTCACCTCGTTTGTCACTCCTGTTCACCCCTATTCATCGGGTTATCCAAATACACAAAAATACGTGTTTATTTTCAAAGGAGATTCCAAATTTCAATTTTCATGTCTGTAACGTCTTCAGTTTTTGAGATATAAGTCTCCTCATAAAAGGTGTTCAACTTTTTCTCCCTTTTTTCACCTCCCTTAATGGGATTTTCCGAAAACAAAAAATCGTGTTTCTTTCTTTTTAAGGAGTTTCCAAATAGCAATTTTTACGTCTGTGAACTTTCAAGTTTTTGAGATATAGATATCCTCATTTTAAAAATTCACCACCCTTTTCACCCCCTTAGCGATGGAATATCCAAAAATCCTCCCTTAGCGAGCACCTACCTGTTAATATGAATGTATCCCCAAAATTTCATTTCTTTATGTCCAATAGTTTTGGCTCGGCGATGATGAATCCGTCAGTCAGTCAGTCAATGAGGACAAGTTATTTTATATATATAGACTAGCAATTACCCGCGGCTTCGCTCGCGTGGATTTCGTAATTTGATCAGAGTAATCGTTCCTCGGCATTGTACTAAGAGACTATATGAAAATTAATAACGTGTAAAAACTCACCCAAAAATTGAATTTCATTTACCCCAGAAATTCTTTGTAAACCATGTTTGTGGTATTACCTTTTGGGGCTAAGACGACCAGGCGACATAGAACTGTACGTACGAGAAACAGTCTTCTCTCAAGTCGAAAAATAAATACATGTTTCTATATTTTGAAAGGAGATTCCAAATACCTATTCCCACATCTGTAACATATTCCGTTTTTGAGATATACATAAGTATCACCATAAAAAGAATTGAACCTCTCATCAGTCCTTCCCCTACCCACATCTAAGTGTATTTTCCGAAAATAAAAATACATGTTTCCTTACTTTTAAAGGAGATTCCAAATATCAATTTTTACGTCCGTAACATTTTCAGTTTTTAAGATATGAGTATCCTCATAAAAAATAATTCAAATGTTGTTCACTACTTTTCACCCCCTGTTAAGTGCCCTCTCCGAAAACAAAAACAAACAGGTACAGGTTCCTGTATTTTTAAAGGACTTTCCAAATACCAAGTCTCTAGCATGTTAAGTTTTGACATATAATGTAAAATGAAATGGCGTATGCCTTTTAGTGCTGAGAGATCCCAGGAAGGGTTCGGCTCGCCAGGTGCAGGTCTTTTGATTTGGCTCCCGTAGGCGACCTGCGCGTCGTGATGAGGATGAAATGATGATGAAGGCAACATATACACCTAGCCCCGTGCCAGGGAAATTAACCAATGATGGTTAAAATTCTGACCCTGCCGGGAATCGAACCCGGGACCCCCGTGACAAAAGGCCAGCACGCTAACCATTTAGCCATGGAGCCGGACGACATATAATGTAGATATTCCGGTACTCGTTTTAAAAATTTATCCGCATTTCCAATTCTTTTCAGCCCCTCAATTGGATATTCCGAAAGCAAAAACAATACGTGTTTCGTTATTTTTAAAGGATATACAAATACCAGCTTTCAGGTCTGTACGTCAGTAACACCTTCAGATTTTTAGATAATGTATAATCATAAGAATTATTCAACTTCAACTTCTTCTTCCACACTTCTTTCCACCCCTCTCCCGCCTTAAGTGGACTTTCCGAAAACAAAAAATACGTGTTCCTTTATTTTGAAAGGAAATTCAAAATACCAACTTTCACGTCTGTAACCAAGAGAGAGAGTGTGCGAGATTGGTCAGGAATATTACGTTCTAGATTAAGATAGGCTGACAGAATTGGAGTAGAGGAAGTATATGCAACTTCGTAATTAAAAATAATAAAACAGCATACTATCAAGTTTGCAAACATAGGAATACAAACTTTCTTTTGGGATTTTACCCTGAAGGGGTCTCATATATCGACGGCAGAGCCATTTAACCATAGAAGGAAAAACTATTACGATATCTCGAAGTTCAGAGTCTTTAGCAGAGAGAGACATAGTATAGAACAGCTCATGGAATACATAAAGAGAGACACTGTATCCCCCGGTACAATAATAATAATAATAATAATAATAATAATAATAATAATAATAATAATAATAATAATAATAATAATCCCAGTTGCCACTGGGTGGATTGAGTAGCTCAGCGATTGCTGTTGCCAGTCCCAAACCCGGATAAAGGAGGAGGACTGGCTTAAAGCCGTAAAATAACAGCCAGGAAACATCTTGAGGCAACCTCTAAGACTCAGTACCTTAGTTGTATCCCTGAGACCAACTTCGATCGATCTCCCCACTCTCTTCAACAACTTGTTAGCATGATGGAAATGTCAGTTGACAAATCAATTACACCAGGACCTAGTACAAGTACTAGTTTATCTCGGTCATCAGATTCTGGGGGACCGAGGACATCATGCGGGAATGAATCGGAGCTCCCAAATCTCTTCCACCAAAGCGAAAACACTTCATAGCTAATTTAAACATCAACACATTACTTAAAACTGGCAAATTAAAACAACTAACAGACATATTGGACAAATTTGACATTCAAATTGTTGCAATACAAGAAACTCGATATGTAAAAGAAAATCGCGTGGAATCGGGAACTACAAAAATTATAAATGTAAGCCAGCAATATCCTTCCCTAAAACTCCATTGCAGTTCGGCACAGCCTTTGCAGTCAAGAAAAGCCTTATCAATTGCGTATTCAATTTCAGGTCTCCTTCTGAAAGAATCTCACTTCTTTCGATCAAATTGGGAAACAAAGCGTACACGTTAATCAATGCCCATGCTACCACATATAACCACAATAGGAAAGATCCACGTAAAGTAGATGATTTCTGGGAACTGCTGGAGGAAGTTTCAAACAAGATACCAAAACGCCATATTCAAAATGCTGTTAGGAGACTTAACGCACAAATTGGTAAAGAAAAGAAATTTAGGAGCATAGTAGGATTATATCCAGCACATAACAGAACAGACAGAAATTGAGAAAGATTAATATACTTCTGCAAAATATTCAATTTAAAACTAATGTCAGCACACTTCTTGGCCCTACCCAGAAGGAAAATGACCTGGAGATCCCCCAATCAATATCTAGGTGAATTTCAAATTGATCATGTAGCCATATCTCGGCAAAACCACAAGAATTCATGAATGTTAAGGTCAAAAAGAGGAATTATAGATTCAGATCATTACGTGTCCATAGTAAAAGTGAAGTTTCAGCCTAACAGATCCAAAATGAGAACATTGAAAACGACAAATTTGACCCAGATTTTTTCAAATTAAATTCCGATATTTTCCCTGCAAATTTACCAGCAAATATCCCCTCAGATTGGAATAATCTAAAAAATATAGTATGCAAGACATTCCAGAAAATTGGCACACCGCCTAGAAAACGGAAACACAGATGGTGGAATGACGAATGAGACAAAGCAGTAGAACTTAAAAAAATGAAATGGCGTATGGCTTTTAGTGCCGGGAGTGTCCGAGGACATGTTCAGCTCGCCAGGTGCAGATCTTTCGATTTGACTCCCGCAGGTGACCTGCGCGTCGTGATAAGGATGAAATGATGATGAAGACGACATATACACCCAGCCCCAGTACCAGCGAAATTAACCAATGAAGGTTAAAATTCCCGACCCTGCCGGGAATCGAACCCGGGACCCCTGTGACCAAAGGCCAGCACGCTAACCATTTAGCCATGGAGCCGGACAATAGAACTAAGAATAAAGAACATGGCAAATATGGAACTCTCATAAATCTGAAATCAAATGGCAAGGATTCCTTAAAGTAAATAAAGAAACATCCAAAATTATTAGAGCGGAAAAACGAAAAACGAAAAACGAAAAACGAAAAACAAGATCAAACCCGTCTGAAGGAAATAGACCAAGGCTTCCAGGAAAACAACCCTAGAAACTACTACAAGAATTTTAAAAAAGAACTCCAAAACTACCAAGCACCCAGTCTTTGCTTCAAACGTCCAGACGGATCATTAGAAACAAATAACAAAGAAAACTGCAAACTTCTTGCAGACTACTTTCAAAGTCTATTAAATTGCCAAAGTCCACAAAACCAATTAACCTTTGAGAAACCTATACCAAATCCAGAGTCAGAACCTCCCACTCTAGAAGAAATCAAGCAAATAATTCAAGAATAGAAAGATAATACAGAACCAGGAGAAGATGGGATAATTGTTGAAAACAGATGGTGAGAAAATGGCTTACGCAATTCAAGAAATCATGCAGAACATTTGGAATACTGAGAAAATTCCAGAAGACAGGAAATGTGCACTAATTCACCCACTCCACTAGAAAGGGGATAAATCAGATATAAACAATTACAGAGGGATTTCCTTACTATCAGTCGTCTACAAAATTTTCTCTAAAGCCCTATTGAATAGATTAGAAAAACAAACCGACCACCTCATTGGAGAATATCAGGCTGGGTTTCGAAAAGGAAGATCATGCCCAGAACAAATCTTAAACCTAAAAACTATTTTACAAATTCGTAAAACAAAACAAACAATAATTACCTTAGTTGACTTCAAAAAAGCTTATGATTCTTTAGACCGACAGACTCTATTCAACATACTTGAGACATTTCAAGTCGACAGAAAAACAAGGGAATTGATCAAACAAACTCTAACAGCCACAACAACGAAAGTTAAATTTTTAGGAGAAATTTCAGAGCCATTCGAAATTACAACAGGGGTCAGACAAGGCGAAGGATTATCACCACTATTATTCAATTTAGTTCCGGAGAAAGTGGTTCGAGAATGGAAAAATGAAACTAAAGGGATCAATATTGGTAGACTTCTCAAAAAAATTCACCTTGATTGCTTCGCCTTTGCAGATGACTTGGCAATCCCCTCCAACAACAAACAAGAAGCACTCTAGTCCGTATAAGAACTTCATGAAATAGCGGCAAGATCAGGTCTGCAAATCTCATATGAAAAGACAAAGTAAGATGGAAAGATTTAACAAGCATCCTCTAATTACTAAATATGGGAACATCCCCCAAGTAGATAAATTCAAATACCTAGGTGAAATTATACAACCGAACGGGATAAATCAGCAAGCAAACAAAGAATTACAAAATTACTAAATGCATACAAAATTGTCTGGAGCAGATACAACAAAAAATCTATATTTCAAAACGCAAAATGACACTACAACAAACCAGAAACCCTTTATGCATCAGAAACTCTGATAACTGGTGGCAGTTGACAAATCGAAAAACAAGAGAGAGTAATTTTCAGGAAAATTCTAGGACATAAATGCAAAAATGGCATTTAGATGAAAAGGAAATCACAGGAAATCTATCAAGTAACAGAAAAAATCACAGACACCATTAGAAAAAGAAGATTAAAATTCTATGGTCACCTGATCAGGATGGATAACAATAGTCTAACAAAGAATATACTAAATCTCACAGTATCTCTAAAAAATCACAACTGGCTTACAGAAATAAACAAAGATCTTCAGGAAATTGGTGTAAATAAAGGAATCATGCAAGGCAGAAAAAAATCAGAAATCTCATAAACAAACACAAATTTGCTGATCAACCTAAAAGACAAGCTACAGGATGAACGGAAGAACACAAAAAGAAGCACAGCGGAAAGGATGAAGAGATTTTGGGAAGACAAGAAGAAACGTTGTGCTAAGTTCATACGTGCTCCTTAGTTTGGCATAACGAATCAAAGAAATAATAATAATAATAATAATAATAATAATAATAATAATAATAATAATAATAATAATAATGGAGCGCGTACTGCCAGGGAACACTTAATGTAGCTCTTGTGATATAAGTACCTGCTAGAACTGTGGATTTCATAAACTATTTTGTGTTATTCTTTAGAATGCCGAGGTAAAATATCTCTCATGATAATTTCAAGTGTCAATCTCGCTTTAACCGCGCCTGTTCCTTTCGACGATCCGACATTAACTTATGAGCGAAAGCACTCCCTTAGCCGAAACGTTAGTCTCTTTTTTTTCAATTTGTTTTACGTCGCACCAACACAGATAGGTCTTATGGCGACGATGGGATAGGAAAGGGCTAGGAGTGGGAAGGAAGCGGCCGTGGCCTTAATTAAGGTATAGCCCCAGCATTTGCCTGGTGTGAAAATGGGAAACCACGGAAAACCATCTTCAGGCCTGCCGACAGTGGGGCTCGAACCCACTATTTCCCGGATGCAAGCCCACAGCTGCGCGCCCTTAGCCGCACGGGCAACTCGCCCGGTAAACGTTAGTCTTGGGGACACGTACAACGAATTCTGACACATCTACACTGTTCTCAACACACGTTCTAAACATTGGTACCCATTTACTTTCCACTGAAAGCAAGAAGAATGAATGCCTGAAACAAAATCCAGCACTTATTTTCAATGTTGATGAAATGTGGAACAGTCAGGCGGCCGGAGCACGTAGCGCTCAGCAGTGTGGTATAAAAGGAAGCACACACGGAGGGCGTCGTTCAGTAGCCAGCCCGCAGACATGACGATTACATTGTGCCGTGCGTTCATAGCTGCCGTGTGCTGCCTTCTACTGCTCGTCGCAGCCTTTGACGCCTACCCAGTTGGCAGCCCCAATGTGAGTACCTTGCTCTAAAGTGCCGGCACTGTCGGTACTCTGAGGCAATAGATTACTTTTATTTACAATCTGCTTCACGCCGCACCGACACAAAACAGTATTTTGGCGACGATGGGATAGGGAAGGGTTAGGAGTTGGAGGGAAGCAGCCGTGGCCTTAATTAAGGTACAGCCTGGTGTGAAAATAGGAAACCACGGAAAATCATCTTCAGGGCTACCGACAGTGGGGCTCCACTACCTCCTTACTGCAAGTTCACAGCTGCGGGACCCTAACCGCACGGCGCTTTGCTCGGTGCATTAGATTTTACCATCATGAGAGGGAACCACTCTTCGCGGAAATATTCTGGCATGCCGATGAAGTAGCAATAAGCACACACTATTATTATTATTATTATTATTATTATTATTATTATTATTATTATTATTATTATTATTATTATTATGTTGTTGTTTTTGTTGTTGTTGTTGTTGTTGTATGTCTACCTGCCTGAATGGTCAGCACTTTAGTTCAGAATGCCTTCAGTTCGATTATCATCCGGACCGGGAATTATAACAACGAATTGTTAACGTCCTTGGCTCGGGGACGGGGGTTTTGTCATTGTTCCAGTGCACTTTTCTTCATCTATAGACGCAACATGACAATGCCACAATAGTGAACACATCCCTCCATTCTGGGTTGATATCAGGAAGGACACATGCCCGTACAACTGGTCTAATCAACTTTAAATGCCGACTCCAATAAATATGGAAAAGGCCAGAAAAAGATTATTATTATTATTATTATTATTATTATTATTATTATTATTATTATTATTATTATTATTATTATTATATAATTAACCCAGATGTCCTTGAGTTTTTTGAATATATATAATGCCTTTCCTTGTGAGACCTAGTGTTTACAGTAGAGCAGTTTTGTTACTTTCATTAGTCTGTCTCAGTCTTATCCTTGGCTTTGACAATATGAAAGTGACTGAGGTATGAGCGATGCTAGTAATGCCATTCCTTATGCAGCCAGTCCCTGCTATGATTGGTGTGAAAATATTGCTCATAGCGTCGCTTGTTGCATGCATTTCAGTGGACTTGGCAGACGGGTATGTAACAGAAACTTCTGGCCCGGTTAGGAAAGCAACGGGAAACTACCTCACTTCTCATTTCCTTTGTACGCCCCTTCAGTGATGCCCGGGCCATCTATGACAGTTAATGGTTGAGCTGTTCAGGATCTAACCAGCCTTGGGGTTGAGGCCTGAACATTCATACATACGTTTATTTACAATCTGCTTTGCGTCACACCGATAAAAATAGGATGAAGATGGGATAGGGATGGGCAAGCAGTGGGAAGGACGGAGAATGGGAAACCACGGAAAACCATCTTCTGGGCTGCCGACAGTGGGGTTCGAACCCAGCATCTCCCGAATGCAAGTTGTCAGCTATATGACCCAAACCGCATAGCTATTTGCTCTGTTTACGGTAATACCCACAGCTTTATTTCTCATGCAGCAGACCCAAGATACTGAATTAACAAACAAACTTTATGTATTTAGAGTAAATAGGCCTATAAAATGCTGCCAATATCCCAAGACAATTAAAGAATTTCTTCGGGAAGGACGTTAGGATAATCTGTGTAGCGTTCTAGATATTCTATTGGGCTGATTCTTCACAACAACAATTATTAATAATTCACGTCACCACCGAACTGGTAGTTGTTAAGGAACCATTTTAATTTTGATAAACATGCTCTTATAGAAATAACGACGGAGTGACGTGGCCACGCGGTCAGGGGCGCGTAGCTGTAAGCTTGCATTCGGTAGATAGTGGGTTCGAACCCCACTGTCGGCAGCCCTGAATATGGTCTTCCGAGGTTTTCTATTTTCATATCAGACCTCAATTAAGGCCAATGCCGCTTCCTCCCCACTCCTAGCCCGTTCCTGTCCCATCGTCGAGATAAGACCTAACTGTGTCGGTGCGACGTAAAGCAAATAGTAAAAAAAAAGAAGAATTTACGAAGTTCCCTTTGGCATGACCACTTTTACTTAATAAAGAAGTCATTGTAATATTTCACTCACCCCGTAGATAAACCAGATAAATCATTTTTTCAGTTTTCTTAATTTTTGCAGTAACTTGCTAAGGTCAAATGCTCTCTATCCTTTGACACTCATAAGTCATTACATCATAATATTGAAGAAATAGACAACTTCAACTTCCAGAATATTCAAGAATACAAAGCAGTCCCCGGTAAGGACCAGATAAGCAGAGGTACATTTTTAATATTCTGAATATTGTTAAAAAAGGTGGCTTCAACCAGGTAATCAGTTTGTCTCGTGTGTAGTATATTGCCTCTTGTTATTGTGGACGTGGATATTATTATCTTGTAAATGAAAAACTGGTAGTGAATTTACACAGCTGTCTTTGTTAAGAGAGCTGCCAAATCTTACAAGCTAACAATACTTACACCACTTTGGTTTTGACTGGTCCACATCAAGAAATAAAGTCTGGTCAATAGAGGACAAGTCACTTCAATCAACCTCCAAAGCAGATACTTCATTAATATTTTGAGTTAAACAAAATCAAACCAAAACCATAATTTAAGAAGCTGTTTCATATAAAGCAGAATGGTTTGACAACATTTCGTTAATCGGTGATTTCGTATTGTATAAAAAACAAAAATGCTTCCCCTGAAAACATTAATTATTTGACTTATCTTGTTATTCTCTGGGATGAGTGAAATTTAAGGTGAACGTTTGACAGTAAACAGGTTTCGGCGAGAAAATAGTAGACGAAGGACTTTGCCAACACCTGTGGGTGCATTCAAGACCAAACGATGCTCATAAAAGATCGTCCAAGAATACGTGACAAATTTCAGTAATTCTTTATAAATGATCATTTTCTTTCCATGTTTAGAGATCACAAATTAATTTTCTTATCTGTATGTTTGTGACGTGAACTCGGCTGTACGTTAGAATGACACTACGATATTCAAACGAAGTTGAAATGGCTTTTGCTGAGATTTTGAAAATGGTCAGCTCTGTTCAGAAATGATCCAAATAATGAAACTTACTTTAAATTTAATTTGAACATCTTACGTAAAGGTAAATTTTTAAATAGACTTCAGTATAGATGCTATTCATATCATTCAAATGTTATTATCAAGTCTACCAATGGCGAGTTTCGCTGTCATGGAAATATTGTTACGTCGTCATAGGGAGTGATGGGGGGGGGGGGTAGATGAGATTGTCCTTGTAAGGTGCATAACTGCACGATCATCTGCCGCTTTTAATAAGGAAGATAATGAAGATGACTCAGCCTCCGTGGCTCAGACGGCAGCGCGTCGGCCTCTCACCGCTGGATATCGTGGCTCAAATCCCGGTCACTCCATGTGAGATTTGTGCTGGACAAAGCGGAGGTGGGACAGGTTTTTCTTCGGGTACTCCGGTTTTCCCTGTCATCTTTCATTCCAGCAACACTCTCCATTATCATTTCATAGCATATATCATTCATTAATAATCAATTTGGTAGTGGCGACCCCATCGTACTAATAGCCTATATCTGCTTCATTCATTACATCCCTGACCCGGTCAATGACTGGAAGACAGGTTGTAGGCTTTCATTTTCAATGAAAATGACTATCAAAATTGTGACGGAATGAGGTCTCGATCCGAAGGGACACATGGCAGTGATAGCAGCTGGTTATCAGCGTTATCACTAGGGTCTGGAGGTTGAAGATCTATAATTTGCATTAAAAAAACATGTGTGGAAAGATCTACAAAGATATCATCGGGCGAGTTGGCCGTGCGGTCAGGGGCGCGCAGCTGCGAGCTTGCATCCGGGAAATAGTGGGTTCGAGCCCCAATGTCGGCAGCCCTGAAGATGGTTTTCGGTGGTTTCCCATTTTCACTCCAGGCAAGTGCTGGGACTGTTCGTTAATTAAAGCCAGGGCCGCTTCCTTCCCACTCCTAGACCTCTCCTATCCCGTCATCGCCATAAGACCTAAGCTATCTGTGTCGGTGCGACGTAAAACAAATTGTAAAAAAAAATAAGGCCTAAAACTATCGAAAATGACATAATACTCCCCAAATTCCTTGACAATTTTAGTTTTAATTACATTTTTAATGAAGGAAAATGTTTTAAAATGCAAAAGCGGGTGGTATGCAACACACAGTGCAAAAATACATGAGTGAAATACTCCTTCTTTCAGGCATTATATATTTTTAGATTAACAATTTACAGAAATGGAATTCCGTGTTTGTTAAAAAAAGTATTTGCAGAATTCACAATGAAATGTTTTTTTCCGCCTAGAATGAATTCAGCGAGTCCCCAATGTATATCAGTATACAGTAACTGGAATCACTAGGGTTACAGAAACTGGAATTAGTTTTCAGACACCGCGTTGTGAAACTTCCCTCCACATCATTCATGCTTGAAGCAAGTGAGATCTTCCTCTTCAAAAACACTTGCATCAAAATGTTCTCCTTTCAGTGTTTCACTTATAATGCACATAAATTGATACCCCTGGTTTTTTCAAGCATTAGCTTCATTTTTCATTTCGTTTCATTTCATTTTCTTTGTTACTACAGAAAAGATGTTTAAGAGGTAATGGACGAACTAATGATGATTCGAATTGAGAACGGGCAGTACAAATGTAGTCGAAAGGTGGAAATGTTGCAAAAGAAAAAAAAAGCTGTTAAAAGGACCCATGAGCCAAAAAAATCCGGAAAAAGACAAAAAAGGACAAAACAAAACCCACCGGTTTCCGGCCTACAGTGACCCAGAATGAACAAGTATTATGTTGGGCCTCATCTTTAGACACTCTAATTTTTTTTAAAAAAAAGAAGGATTTTTCATCAACTTTCGAGCCCTAATTATCACACTGTGTCATGTCGAAAAATGGGGCAGATATTCGTTTACAGGAATGGGAGTTAGGGATTTGAACAATCTACCAAGGAAGGTGTTTGATAACTTTCCAAATTGTTAGAAATGACTGTATTTAAGAAAAGACTGGGTAAACACCAGGGTGACTGCCCGAAATGCTGATCAGTCGTGATTGATTGATTGATTGATTGATTGATTGATTGATTGATTGATTGATTGATTGATTGATTGATTGATTGATTGATTGATTGATTGATTGATTGATTGATTGATTGATTGATTGATTGATTGATTGATTGATTGATTGATTGATTGATTGATTGATTGATTGATTGATTGATTGATTGATTGATTGATTGATTGATTGATTGATTGATTGATTGATTGATTGATTGATTGATTGATTGATTGATTGATTGATTGATTGATTGATTGATTGATTGATTGATTGATTGATTGATTGATTGTTTAGTCTCACTTTTAGTGACGATAGCCACTTAACGTCTTTATGTTAAAAACACAAAATGGAGTAATAACTTTTTTCCTTGTAAACTTTTGTACCATGTGGGAAGAAAACGTCAATGATTTCCTAAAGACTGGGGTTCCGTGAAGTAATTATAACTGTAATCTTACTCATTACTTGTTTAAAAAGTAATTTGTAATCGTAATTCTGTAAAATAATCTGAGGTAACTGTATTCAGACAAACACTGTATTTATGATCTCGGGTTACGTGAACGAATCGTATCCGTGAAATTCCATTGTCAATTTAAGATAATAATTGAAATGAAAATGAAAATCCACAGCCTGTTTCCAGTCAGTGACCGGGTCTAGCGGCGAGGATAGGAATTGTGCCGGCTGCCGAAGCCTGTCGCACTCCTCTCCTGTTGGGCCTGACAGATGAAATTAAATGATATTGGAGAGTGTTGCTGGAATGAAAGACGATAGGGAAAACCGGAGTACCCGGAGAAAAACTAATCCCGCCTCCGCTTTGTCCAGCACAAATCTCACATGGAATGACCGAGATTTCAACCACGGAACCCAGCGGTGAGAGGCCGACACGCTGCCGCCTGAGCCACGGAGCCCAGCAAGATAATAATTGCTTTTACTCAAATCAAGAGTAAAATTAGCGGTAAATTAATAAATACCATTTTTTTGCTATTTGCTTTACGTCGCATCGACACAGATAGGTCTTATGGCGACGATGGGACAGGAAAGGCCTACGAATGGGAAGGAAGCGGCTGTGACCTTAATCAAGGTACAGCCCCAGCATTTGCCTGGTGTGAATGTGGGAAACCACGGAAAACCATCTGCACAGTACTAACAGGGGACTAGGAAGGCTGCTCACACAGGACTTCTCTTAGAATACACACCACTGCCATAAAGGGTCTAGGAGGGCTGCAAACACAGGAGGTATGTTAGCATTATACATCACTACGATGTACGGGACTGTTTTTTATTGATGTTTTTGTTTAAAGGGGCCTAACATCGAGGTCATTGGTCCTGTACTGGACTAGCAGGGCTGCAAACACAGGACTTCTCTTAGCAATACACACCACCGCCATAATGGGTCTAGGAGGGCTGCAAACACAGGACTTTTCTTAGCAATATACAGCACTACGGTGTACGGGACTAGAAGGGCTGCTCATACAGGACTTCTCTTAGCAATACACACCACTGATATAAGGGGTCTAGGAGGGCTGCAAACACAGGACTTCTCTTAGCAATATACAGCACTACGATGTACGGGACTATGAGGACTGCTCACATAGGACTTCTCTTAGCAATATACAGCACTACGATGTACGGGACTATGAGGACTGCTCACATAGGACTGCTCCTAGCATTACACGCCACTGCTATGTACGGGACTAGAAGGGCTGCTTACACAGGACTTCTCGTAGCCAAATACACCACTACGCTGTACGGGACTAGAAGGGCTGCTTACACAGGACTTCTCGTAGCCAAATACACCACTACGATGTACGGGACTAGAAGGGCTGCTTACACAGGATTTCTCGTAGCCAAATACACCACTACGATGTACGCGACTAGAAGGGCTGCTTACACAGGACTTCTCGTAGCCAAATACACCACTACGATGTACGGGACTAGAAGGGCTGCTTACACAAGACTTTTCGTAGCCAAATACACCACTAAGATGTACGGGACTAGAAGGGCTGCTTACACAGGACTTCTCGTAGCCAAATACACCACTACGATGTATAGGACTAGGAGGGCTGCTTACACAGGACTTTTCGTAGCCAAATACATCACTAAGATGTACGGGACTAGAAGGGCTTCTGCCACAAGACTTTTCGTAGCCAAATACACCATCACGATGGAGGTAGCAGTTTGGTAAACACGTATTCAGATCTCCCAGTCTCATAGTGATTAGGCATCACTGGTTTATATGGAAAACGGTGAAATACTCTAAAATTATGGCTTTGACGAAATGTCGAATTGAATTGTAAATGTTCTGATTATATCTATAATAATCCAAGATTTTATTCGATATTTTAAATCAGCTGATCATTTGTCCTCACTTTTGATTGCTTATTGCGTATAAGCGTTCCAGTTTTCCATTGTGACTGTTTCAATCGCGTGCTAATTTTGGGTTTAATGTTTATGTTAGATGTTCATTTTTAATATTCGCGTGAATGAGCGTTATGTGCTATGTCGATGGTAGTATGGTAAGCATACTGTGAATTCATCGTGAACGCCGTCCACGTCCTTAGCGTAAGGGTTAGCACTATCAGCTACCGTCCTCGGCGGCTCGAGTTCGATTCCCGAGACAGTCATAAAGATAAAATTTGCAGGAGAGCCTATGCGTGGTTAAATAGATACGTACTTCCAATGGGGAATGTGCCTGAAAAGAACTGTACCACCTCAGGACGAAGACATGACCGTACTTTTTATTATAAATTCCAAGACCTGAAATAATCCAGCATTGGATGATTTTTAATTATTGATACTTGGTTCCCCAATGAGCTGTCCTTCCCTGCCGCCTTCTCGAGGATGAACTGTGGCTAGAAGCTTTTCGTTTGCGCTGGTAAAAATACAAGTACAGTAAGAATGTCGATATTAAAAGGCACCGAAGTAACATCAAACACTACAATGACACTACTCGAAACCATGATGACTGACAATATGACGGGTACATATAAAATTGAACTTCACTCTGATTGCACTAGCCTACAATGATTTCACGGATTTTGTATAAATAAGGGGTTCTTATGGAAAACGATGTGCTGATTTCGAAAAGACCAGCCGTTTTGCTGTAACATGTACAGATTTTATGTGATTATATATATCGATGTTCGAGATTTAATGTAAATTTAAGGAAATTTTAAATCATTTCATCAAGTTTCGATTTTTTTAAATCAGACATCATTATAAATTACGCGAACAACACTAATATTAGTGTGTAGAAGTCCGGGGAGAAACAGAAATCTTTATCATGTACCGTTTATACGATTATCAATGAAAATACATCCTAAATGTCTTATATTATGCAAATTTACGGAAATATGAGTATCATCTTATCACATCAAAAAATGCCAGTCATAACAATTGGAGAATGCATAATATTATGACTTACGATATGGAAAAATAATACTACGGGGCTAAGACACCCCTAGGTGAAAATAAAGTATAACTTCAATATTATATTGTATTGGATTTATTGAATGCTGTGGAAACACCATAGTGTATTACATAATAACAAATAGATAAAAGCGATGCTACGCAGATAATATTTTCCCGTTTCACCTTATAGTTCATCTTCGGCCAAGTGTTTAAAATTCTCTTAGGACTGGGTGACTTGACGACGCAAGACCGGCACGGTGAAGGGAAGTAATAAATCTGTCAGCATTGATAGCACTGAAGAGAAGAGTGCCAAAACATTGGCTCATAAAAATATATGAGGAAAGAAAAGATAGTTTACTACCACAGACTTCAGTTGGCTTTCTTTTCTTCTTGTCAGAGTGTAATATTCGCTGGTTTTAAGTATTCCTTACTGTTGTGTACAGTGATATGTTAATGTAATATGACTTCAGTCTCTGCAGTACTAAGAGGGCAGTATGTGAACAACTCGAACAATTACCGTTATGTATGTGGTTCATATTTGTTACGGAGGCAGAAACATAACATTACACCCTACATTAAGGAAGTCTATCTTGCATATGTCAAAGTTAATTTTGGAAATCAAGACAAAATATGGGCGCCACACACTATACGTAAATCATGTTTTGAAGGACTAAGACAGTGGTTTAGTGAAAAACAGAAATCCATGCCGTTAGGAATTCCCATGATTCGGCGAGAACGAAAAAAGTATTATGATGATTGTTACTTCAGTATGTGCAATGTACAGCCCAGCTCCATAGCTAAGTGGTTAGCGCACTGGCCGTTAGTCTCAGGGGTCCCGGGTTCGATTCCGGCAGAGTGGGGAATTTTAACCATCTTTGGTTAATTTTGGTGGCACGGGGGCGGCGTGTATGTGACATCTTCATCCTCATTTTATCCTCATCACGACGCAGTTCCCCAAAGGACGTCAAATCAAAAGACCTGCACCTGGTGAGGTGACCATATCCTCGGACACTCCCAGCACTAAAAGTCATACGCCATTTCATTTTATCGGGGTAAAACAAAGTTAATGAATCAAACATAAAATATCCGAAAGGCTTATAATCAGCTATTAGGCCTGTGCCATACAGTCCAGATATTCCCGTTCCAGTGCCACCAAAGCAACTAGAGAATGTTGAGCAACTGAGTTCATAAAAGTCTTGAATCTAATGTTTTGAAGTGGTTGAGGATTTCTCTCCACACACTTCAGAAGACACACCACAGCTCTTTACTCAGGCAGAGCTGAACGATTTCGTGCGGGACTTAGGTCTTACCAACGAGAAGAGTGAGACTGCGGGATGGAGATTGAAAGAAAAAATGCTGGCACAAGGAGTGGTCTCTAGTTGGTAGAGACCGGAGAAAAAGGTAGTGTATTGCTGTGATATATCAGCTTTAATTCTCCAGTTTGGTCGCGAAAATTGTGATAGTAATGACTGGCGTGTATGTATCGATGCGTCGAAGACACGCCTGAAAGCATTGTTACTCCATAACAGAAGCGAATTTCCTGCTCTTTCCGTTCGGTGTTCTGATTTTCTCAAAGAAACTTACGAACATTTTCAGTTGATTCTAGAAAAAATGAATTACCAGGAACCTCAGTGGCTATTGTGTGGAGACCAAAAGGCAATCGCTATCTTGCTAGGCCAACAAGCAGGTTACATAAAATTTCCTTGCTTTTTGTGTAATTGGGATAGTAGGAGGGTGGCGTAAGAGGTAAAGTTTAACTCCTGCAGAGAAAAATGTATTTCATGCTAGTCTGGTTGGTTCTAAAGAAAATACTACCTCCTTCTTTGCATCTACAACTTGGGATCATTAAGCAAATTGTAAAAGCGCTGGTCGAGAGTAGTATGTGCATTGAGCATTTAAACCAAAGATTGCCACTCTTGTCAGAAGCTAAGATAAAAGAGGGAGCGTTTAATGAACCGCAGATTAGGGTGCTGGTGGAGGACACTACATTTTTGGGCACTCTGAACGATGCCGAAATTGAGGCATGGTTTTCTTTCAGAGAAGTAATCGACAAATTTTTGGAAAACGTAACAGACGTGAACTATAAAGCAAATGGGGAGAATATGTTGAAACAATTTCAAGTTCTCGGCTGCAACATGAGTTTAAAACTCCATTTTTGAGCAATCATCTGGAGTATTTCCCTGGCAATTTGGGAGCCCTAAGTGATGAGCTGGGTGAAAGTTTCCACCAACAAACAAAGAAAATGGAAAGAAGATACCAGGGACGGTGGAACGTAGCGATGTTGCCTGACTACTGCTGGTGCGTTGAAGAGTGAAACTACGCATCACGGTTATAAACATCAGTCACCACAACCCTCCTTCCAAGCTAAGTAAAAGAGTTTCTCTTCAAGTAGTGCTTTGTCTGTTTTGTGTTGTATACGGTTTTTCTTCTATTATTAATAGAGTTTTTACGTCCCACTAACTACTTTTACGGCTCTTGAAGACGCAGACGTGACGGAATTTAGTCCTGCAGGAGTTCTTTTACTTGCCGATAAATCTACCCACACGAGGCTGTCGTATTTGAGCACCTTCAAATACCACCGGACTAAGCCAAGATTGAACCTGCCAAGTTGGGCTTTTTTCTATTTTACAGTGCACTTTATTAGATAAATCCTAACCTTTATGACATTAGTTTTGTATACTGTAAGAAAACCAGACTCCAGCACTGAATTCAGCGTGTTAAAATTATTTGCAATCACCTACTGTATAACATCTCAGAGCTCAGAAAGTCATTTACGATCACCTATTAAATCATTTTTTGCAGATAGTTTTCGTTACTATTTGCTTCACGTCGCACCGACACAGATATGGCAATGATGGGACAGGAAAGGCCTAGGAGTGGGAAGGAAGCGGCCGTGGCCTTAATTAAGGTACAGCTCCAGCATTTGTCTGGTGTGAGTATGGCAAAACGTGGAAAACCATCTTCAGGGCTGCCGACAGTGGGGTTCGAACCCACTATCTACCGGATGCAAGCTCACAGCTGCGCGGCCCTAACTCGCCCGGTTTGCAGATTTTTAATCGGTGTCAAAATTTAGTGAAATGCGATCAAAATCATTAGATTAAAGGAAATGATGGGGCTACTGTGAAAAATCCTTATGTGATACAGAAAAAAGGAAAGCAGATTTGAACTCAGCACACCTAAGTTAGGAACGATCACCTATTATACATTTTACCGGAGGAAAATATTATTTTTGAATCCTCCGTAGCTTAGGTGGTTCAAATCCCGGTCTCTCCATGTGAGATTTGTGCTGGACAAAGCGGAGGCGGGACAGGTTTTTCTCCGGGTACTCCGGTTTTACCTGTCATGTTTCATTCTAGCAACACTCTCCACTACCCTTCCATTTTATCTGTCATTAATTAACCATTGCCCCAGAGGAGTGTGACAAGCTTCGGCAGCCGGCACAATTCCTATCTTCGCCGCAAGATGGGGGCCTGATTCATTACATCCCTGACCCAGTCAACGACTGGTAAAGAATAAATATCTTTTGTCATTCAGCTGAACTGTGCTTGTCTTCGGCTGTTCAGGAAAGACGCGTTCTTACTTCCTTGTGACCCATGTAAGATAGACTACATGGCCATTTCTTCAATGTCCTTTATAATTTTTTAGAATATGCTTAACGTCGCACTGACGCAGATAGGACTTATGCTGACGATGGGAAAGGAAAGGACTAGGAGTGGGAAGAAAGCGGCCGTGACCTTAATGGCACAGTCCCAGCATGTGCCGGAAATGAAATTGGAAAACCACGGAAAACTATCTTCAGAGCTGCCGACAGTGGAGTTCGAACCCACTATCTCCCGAATGCAAACTGATAGCTGCGGGACCCAAACTGTACAGCCACTTGCTCGATGATGATGATGATGATGATGATAATAATAATAATAATAATAATAATAATAATAATAATAATAATAATAATAATAATTGCCGGGTTGAGTTGCTCAGACGGTTGAGGCGCTGGCCTTCTGAGCCCAAGATGACAGGTTCTATCGTGGCTCAGTCCCGTGGTATTTCAAGGTGCTCAAATACGCCAGCCTCGTGCTGGTAGATTTACTGGCACATATCAGAAGTCCTAGGGACAAAATCCTGCATTACGACAACTCTGCAAATCGTAAAATTAATGAGTGGGCGAAAAACCAATAACATTAATGATAATAATAATAGCTTTTTTACGATTTCGGAGACTCCAAAGTACCGAAATTTAGTCCCACATGCCAGTAAATCCACCAACACGAGGTTTGCATTTGGGTACCACCGGACTGAGCCTCTACCATCTGAACCACTCAGCTCCTGTACTTAACATGATTTTGATATGTGCTACATGCAATGGACACCACCAAAAAGGTGAAAATTTAATTTATGATCGTGAAAACTGAATATGAAATTAGAGTCAGCGTCACCTAATAACATCTCCCATCCACCCGCCCACTCCTATATGCACCCATCCATACAGTTAAGTTTCCGTGACCTCTGCTCTAAGTGGGTTAGATGGTCAGCTCTGTGCCCCTTGGTACTCCCTTCCGATGTAATCTGAGTGCTTCTTCTTTCTATTTTCTATTTTCTGGTTTGGAATCGAACCGACTTCCCTCCGGGACAAGCGAGCACGTCTTTGCCGCCTCGGGTAGGCAGTTTCAGAGAAAGAAACAGTGAACTTAATTCTGGAGAACACCCACATACAGGACGGTGTACTTCAGTTTAATTTTTGAATTCTAGGGAACGGGAACGGGCCTGATGGCTGAATTAAATAATTACACGTCTCTTAGACAAAATTAGCCTTTTAAATGTTTACAGCTCGTTGAGACAGGAGTAGCCTTGGCGAGACTAAGTAGGTGAGTAAGATAGCTGTCTTACGATCCACTGAACTTTGTGAGAACAGGCACGCCTTCTGTCTTGGCGGCAATGATCCTCATAAGTAGGGAGGAGATATTTATGTGCTAAAAATTTGAAAATTATGCATAAATAATTAAAAATAATTAAAATAATTAAAAATATTCTGCTTTAAATACAGTATCATATAACTACTCGCGTTCAAGAGGTAAATAAGTATGGAGTGTTGTATTAAAATACGGTGCTATGGAATGTGCTCCTTAAGCAGTAGCGGCTGGCGTATGAGGTCACGGGGTCAGTGCCCTCCCATTAAACATTGATATTTCAATTTTTACTTCTCAATACATTATACACAAGACGACGTAGTTTTTAAGCTCATAAAGAAGGTAACTATTACTACCAACTGCGAAATCTGGCTTCAGGATAGAGAGTAAAATCGTATATATCAGTTCCCGGTCACAACCCCCATGTGACCGTAGAACAGACGTTTAAAGTACGTTGTTGCTGGCTATGTTTCTTGGGGAAGAGGTCTACTGTAATGAGAGAGCCTCGGTCTCAAGCAGACTGTGCCCGAGAAGGTAGTTCAGCCCCACAGTTCACCGACTTGTATTTCCGAATGTGCTATTGTTAAACATAGTACTACAGCCATACCAATGACTACTGTGGAAAGAGAAAGGTGTTCTCTACATCAAATAGAATAAAGACATTCCTAAGAAATACAATGAAAACAGAGAAGTAAAAGTGTGCAGGCTGATTGAGAGATTTGCTACAGCTAAAGAAAGAAGGGTGGATCAGACATAAGAAATAATAACAAGGTATACCTCGGTGTGTTTTGACATATTGTCTTTTATTGTTTATACTTACATGTGTATACACGTGTGAGTATTTTAGACTTATACTATCCATGTCCGTATTTAAACCATAGCGTGACCCTCCTATACGAAACTTCACGAGCTCCCACCGTCCTCAAGGCAAATGGATATCTGTGTATGGAAAAGCACAGTATGGTACATTAATTTTTGATGTGCCGAGTAGATATTATGGTATTTAAAAAATGGTTATACTGTATTTATTTAAATATAGCAGTGAAATGAAATGGCGTATGGCTTTTAGTGCCGGGAGTGTCCGAGGACAAGTTCGGCTCGCCAGAAGCAGGTCTTTCGATTTGACGCCCGTAGGCGACCTGCGAGTCGTGATGAGGATGAAATGATGATGAAGACGACACATACATCCAGCCCCCGTGCCAGCGAAATTAACCAATTTAGGTTAAAATTCCCGACCCTGCCGGGAATCGAACCCGGGACCCCTGTGACCAAAGGCCAGCACGCTAACCATTTAGCCATGGAGCCGGACAATATAGCAGTAACAACCTACCTTCTTTGAAAAAAACCTGTACTAGTTCATATTCACCAACCACAAGCTGAAATATTAGTTGCTAGAAGAAGTCTCAGAATTGCAGTGAACAACGAACACCATCTCCATAACAAAATGTGTGCCGATTATCTCTAAAGGACGCTTTATACTGTGAAAACGATCACTCCACAATACAGGACGTCAGACGTGCATACATAAAGAGAGAAATGTCTCCAAAACTATCATCTCAGTTTCACCAACATGAGCACCCTCCGGTACTTTCCGAACTTCGTACATTGTTTTTAAACCCTCCTTTTTTTCAGAACAAATTTTGAAATTTGACCTTTACTATTCCCTGTACCTGCGAGGCCGGAAGTGATTTTAGTTTACTTTCAACAGCTCGCACATCCTTCACTGCTTCGGTCAACAGGTTAGTGGATTTTTCAGGTATGTCTATGGTTTTACACAAGAAATGTAGACACACTGTTAAAAACAATATCGCAACCGCAAACTGTGAACAACAGCATCATTTTATAATACAGAAGCATTGTAAATGTTATTGAGTAATAAATAATGCCGATTTATGTTCTTAGTGTGGATTTTCTTAAAATATGTATTTACGTAAAAAAAATGTGAGAAATTATGTGTTTTTATATGAAATAAGATTGGGTTTTTACGCTTGGTGATGCACAATAGGAATAATAAACTTTGTAAACATTGTTAAAACATCCGCAAAGGAAATATGTAATGACATAAAAATCCGCTCGCTAGTCATAATCGTGCCCAACAGCGCACCGAGGAGATGAAATCCGTTGTTCATATTATCGAGAGCCTGGCATTGCAGTCTCGGGAGCTATTGGCTTTCATGTGTGACTGCTCGACTGTTTGTGGGCAGTGGTTGTTTCTGTGACGGCGACTATTGCAAATGCAATGTTTCAGCAAGGACAATGCTCAGGGAAGCTCTCCAAGATATCACGCTATTCCAGTGGCCCACCAGGTTGCCGAACATAAGCCATCTTGGACATGTTTGGGACATGCCTGCACAACTCTCCTCAGCCGTCCCAAACTGTCGATGAACTGGACCTCGCACACGAGCAAACATGGGCCACAAATCTGTAGGATGTGATGCAGTCCTTATTGACTCCATTTCGCTCGGTATGGACACACCCTGTATCGATCTGAGTCCCCGCCTGAACCTGGTACCATCGCATTACTGCCACCATGCACACGGACACCCCTTCATGGTACTGCAAATTCCTTTTTTTCCTAATGGATTTAAGTGTCAATGTAAAGACTCACGAGTACGCATTTACATTGATGTCAATTCTGCACCAATACATACGACAGATTCAAGACCAAACTGGACAAAGAAAACGACAAATAAGCCTTACTTATTATGAGCCTTGGTTCTTTCAAAAAATCAAAAGTTTTAAAAATAGACGGAGGAAAACTTCAAAATTAAGATTATGTAAAAATATTTTCTAAATATAACAGCGTTTACATGAAAAGTTAAATTCAGTGTATGATATTATTTATAGAAATTTCAGTTATACTTAGAGATAGAAAACTGAATGAGGTTTTATTTTCTCACATAGCCTTTTTAATGACATGTGAATCACTTGAGTTGTTCAAAACAATATTGAGGTAATCATTCAATTTTGATTTCATTTGTATTCTAAGATATTAAAAAATCTGAATAAAACAACGCTTTCAGTTTCGACAGTTGGATAAATCTGCGTTGTCAAAAAAAGAAATTAATAAAAATTTGCGGTTGAGAGTTTTTATTTATTTCTATAATTTGCTTTACGTCGCATCGATACAGAAAAGTCTTACGACGACGATGGGATAGGAAAGGGCTAGGAGTGGGAAGGAAGTAACCTTGGCCTTAGTGTGAAAATGGAATAGCACGGAAAACCATCTTCAGGGCTCCCGACAGTGGGGTTCGAACCCACTATCTGCCGAATGCAAGCTGACTGCAACGTGACCCAGACCACGCAGCCACTCGGTCGGTTTGACAGAAATTGCGCTAGCTGTTGGTCTGATGGCCATACAACGCAGTGAGTGGAGGAATTACTTTACAGGGCATTCAGAAGCTAGCGCCACGGGTGATCCTAGGGTTTAGCAGTTGGCGAGACGGGGTCTCGAGATTTCTCGAGACTAGCGCAGGCACTGTTTCTCGCGATTAATTTAGAGAGATCTTGAGAGCGTTGTCCCCGCATAGTGTGGCGAGCAGCGTGTCGTAGGCCTACAGATAGCCGGAGCTGAATGTTGTTTCTGCGAGTATGCGAGTAGCCAACCATGGGCCTTCTGCATTCCGTAAATACGTGTCAACAAGCGACTAGGGCGTTCATTTCTTTCATTTCTACTGAGGTCTATTTCGACGCAGTATAACATAATTAGGATATGCATTCTTGCATGTATGCAGTGGTAACTACACGAATAAGTAGACTAAGTACAGAAGCTGACGGCTACTGTAGGTGTACATCATTATCAGACCCCACATTCAATATCCGTATGACCAGTGTTTGTGTTTACCAATATTTCGGTGACGAAGGAAATAATTCCTTACAGTGTTATAGAGCAATCGTGTCATGATTAGGTACTTCGGTATATAACAGTGCAATGTGTAATAGTGTCTAATTATACGCGACAACTTCAAGGCGATGTCCGAAACGCAACGTAAGTCGTGGGTGTAGGTTATTTTGAAGAGATGCCACATAGCACAGCCCGCTGTGTTGTTTATTCAAAAGAAGTAAAATACATCAGCAGAAATACTTTCAGGGATGATCCGGCAATTAAAAATACATAAAATCTCTGAAGGGAATCGTCTCATAGAACACCTCCGGCCCGGCCTGCATCATAAGACGCTACCCTGTCGACAACAATTGCGAGGTATCCAGGTAGGTGTCCATCCTATCTAACAGTTATTAACAAACAATAAGGGTTATTCAGCTAAGATGTCCACCTCAAATAACTCTTGAACAGTTTAAGATACTGAAATTGTTTTCACTTTCGTTAATAGTATTAAGGGGTCCATAGTTGAACATACAGTGCTCTTCCAAGCTTTTGACGAAATTTATCGGCACATACGTTTATTATGAAAACTTTATTTTACGCAATAACTGCTTATGATACACTATCAAACTTACACTCGTAGTTACTGGGACATCCCACAGATCGCAGCACAGGAGAATTGGTCTCGAGATTCTCGCTAGTCTCTCGAGATCTATAACGCCAATCTCGAGAATCTCGAGCGAAATCATCGCCCACCACTAATGTTGACCTATAAGGCGGGTAGTCTCAAGGCCACGCCATACCACACCATCTGTTAGCTGCAGTGTTAGACGTGCGATAGCAATGATGTGATACAGTAGAGAGAGGCGGATATTTATCGTAGAGACGTATCTTTTAAAGAAGAACTCGTAAGAAAAATTTTTACAATGGGGAGAGAGGGGCAAGTGAGTCACCTTAAGGCAAAATATGCCGTAATGGCCAGAATAATTATTTGAAATTAATAATAAATAGAGCAAACGTAGCTTAAGACCCTCTTAATCACAACTAGCAATCAGAAGAAGTAAATAAATGTATACATGCTTGAAATAATAAAATCAACATCATTAAGCACATGTACTCACTTGCCCCTACTAGTGGGGCAAAATCATCCATCAGGGTGGGGCAAGAGGGTGCACCAGGGTGGGGCAAATGAGACTCATTCTACTACTGGTTATTGATCAAAATAATAAATTAATCTGTGAGCTTACACAAAAGAAAAATTAAAAAATATACAAGATTGCAAATAACGACATAAATACACGATGTTAACAAAGAAGTTCCTCCAACCAATTATGTTATAAATCGACGGGTTTTTCTTGTGGTCTCTTGTAATAACTACCGAATTTTGAAGCTAGCTTGCTCGGTCCATTCAAAGATTTTCTGCAGAAAAGCTTGCCACCAGTCTTTTCCCGCCGTCTTACCGTTCTGAATAACTCCACTTCCTTCAGCAAACTCGAATGCGAACCTCTTCTACAGAAAGAATGTTCAATATGAGAAGATATAAACTAGTGTTCACCTTAAGAACGGAGCAGTTAAGTAATTGTCCGATTTCTTTTGAAAAACTATTCTATGGGTCGTCACCTCTTGATCTGAGGAAGTTTTAGTTAAGGTTAATGTTGTTAGCGGTATAATACTGAACCCATGACCTTTGTGCCCTAAGAACATTATGCATAATATGACAAATTAAACTTAAAGTTGGATTCTTGATAGCATGGAGTTGACACGTGACGAGGGGGTGATTACCTTCGGTCCCACGCTCAGGGGTACGTGACGTCAACCACACGTGTCGACGGCGGAAGAATCTCTAGTCATTTTATGAACTATTTCAAAGCGCGTGTACACGGCGTGACCACGCCAAGTCAAAAAAATATAGTGCCTATCAAAGGAGGTCAATCATCTCACAAATCGAACCCGTAAAATTTTTAAATGTCCATGAACACTACCGCCAGAAATGTAGCAAGCATGTAGTCACTTTCAAAACTCTTGAAATTGCAGTTTAGGTAAGTCAGAAAATTTATAAAATTTTTCTTGGCGGCAAAGGGAGAGATCCGAAGAGAGGGGGTAACTGCTATAAATATGAAGGGACGCCATGACGAAGCTTCCTTCTCCGGCATTTGTGATACAAAGCGGACGAAATTGTTGAGCTGCTCTGCGAAATCACACCAACGAAAGTAGACTGAGTTCGACTGCAGATTTTAACCATTGCGGCTAAGTCTTGACTCCATGGGGAGATAGTTTTCTTGAGAGAAATAAGTGTATCAGATAGGACGGTCAAAGTACTGAAATATTCTAATGTGATTAAGTAATTCGTGTGCGGGAGTAATTATAATCCATCGTGTGCGTTCAAGCAATCAAGTGAAGGGTATTTTCTTTTTTTTATGCTTTATTCCAGGAAACCTGAAGAAACACAATGATATGTACAGCCATGAATGTAAAAATGGCTAAATAAAATGCCAGGGTCGCAGGTGAGCCCTATGACGAACAATGGTGTGACTACATAAGGTAATGTGACTTTCCATCTTACTACCTCTTATATCTCGTCTCGTGATTTCTAAAAGTGTATTTGCATGGGGATATACGACGCAGTGGTCGCCCTACTAAGTTTTGTAAATGTGAGAGTACGACTAAAAGAGTCATTTGTTTTATTTTCCACTTGGATAAATTTTTGAAGTCTTGTGAGGGCCGTATAATGTTGTAAAAAGTTATTGAATAGGATTCCGAAGTGATATCACGTCCAATGTAGATCGTCATCCGTGTGAGTGTACTGCCTGTATTTTGTGATGTCAATGTAAGATGTTCATTCGATGTAAAACTCTTCTGTCTGCAATTTGACGTTAATAATAATAATCCATGGTCACTCATTTTCAATCGAGTGGAAGCGCGCTGTCGGGTGAGAGCCAAGGGTGATGAATTTGGTCACGGAGAGAAACGTTCTTTTTTTAATGCCCATTTTAAACTGTGTCTGACTGACAATAAAAGGATCTAGTAGAATGTTTCAGTCATTTCTCGTAAAAATCAAGTTATTAAATACGATATAATTTATGCGAAGTTATTCATGAGTAATGCATTGTGCGATATTAGACGTCGGTATTTCTAGTGAGGATTTTATTCCAGTTCTTTGTCGATGATAATTGTGGAGCTGGGAAACAGAGGTTGGTTTTGCGAAACAGGTTGGACCTGTCATTGAAGCCGGGACCCGGAAGCCCGAGGAATGTTTTATATGAGTTGAGATGAGATGTGCGAATCAGGTTAGAGTCCTGTCATTGAAGCCGGGATATGATAGCCCGAGGAATATTTATAATGTTGGGAATGGAAAGAAATTCATAGAAATCCATAGCGGTATCAATTGGCGACGCGTATAATTAGTGTGGGCATCTTGAAGCATAATCTGTGCATTTTGTTGGTTAGAATATCGTATTTGTTTAATTATGTCGGCAGAGTTTAAAGGGAACATTTGAGAAGTCAGTCAGCTGTGAATAAACCAGGTGGTTCCTGTAACTGCCAAGCGAGCGAGGGGGGTGAGACACCTCAGCTATCTAACGGGACAGGCTTGGTATTGAGACTGTATTCTCGACCAGGGAAAACGTTAAAATGCTGGATTTAGTTGAAAATTCATAGCCGGTAATGATCTAAGTATTGTGAAATACTGTAATTGGGGACGTAATGAACATTGGAAACCATGAACTTTGAGTATAAGGAACAGAGTAACCCAATTTCAGGGTTGTCCAAAATATAGAGCGATGGTCGTGATGATCGATTTGTCTGTGAGGGGTGTGCAAAATTCATAATGGTAATGACGAGATATGACATCGTAATTATATGGCGAGTTGTTTGGTTTGTACATAGATTATTAGGATATCCAAGTGTTAATAACGGTTAGGATTATATTGAATTTTAAAGTGTGATATCACGAGATGAGATATATAGCTGGACATGAATGATGTAACAAATTCTTTTCCAGCCAGATAAACATCGCAATATTGAATTCACATCACAGCTGCGTAGAAAGTTGTGAAGAAACCAGAGTCCGCGGAGATAAAATTTACTGTTCTTTAACATTTCGATAAATCATTTAAATTTATTAAATTATTAAATTCAGTGAAACCGCATTTTGAAATAACTTTAATCAAGCGAATAACTTGGAGATGCATTCTGGAAATTTTAGTTTGTTGTCTGGGGAATATTAAAAATAAAGTAAAGATTAAAGGGACATATCCGAAGGAAATGGATTTTACTGCCACAAAGTTTGTGAGCATTGCTATTGTTGTAATTATTGAACTTTGATTGATTGAGCAGTGAATGTGCTGGGGATAGTAAAGTGGAAACTTTGGTCATCAACCGATGTAACTTAATTGTGTTTAGCCTTCAGCCTAGAAACTTGGATGGTCAGGGGGTCATCAACCTCAGTGACTTAGATTAGGGCCATATGCCATTGTAGCATCATTTCCTTGCGGTCATCATCCACAATGACTTTAAAGTAACTTAGAAGATTAGAGGTCGGTCCATGACATAGACGCAGGTCACATCGATTCAATTAAGGGTCCATGCCGTAGAACCACTGTGTGGCACACACCGATTGGACGGCCTTAATTATACTCAGAGTCCAGAGTTCGTGTTACGAGGGCTGGACCATAACGAATCACTACGATGGTACATGTGGTCTCACATGGAAGCCGAATTTAAGGATTTCCAGACTTTCCTTTCTTAAATGATTAATAATTGAGACAATGGTTTCTAGTAAGAATGCCCATCAGGCAATTACGTTAAAGTCTCACACCAGTGTTCTGACATTTATGTAAAAATGATTGTGGTGTCCAGTGGACACAATTGACTTCTATGATACCAGTGACAGATCGCTTCAGAATTTCCTGAATAAATAGGAATCTTTTAAACAGACCTTTCATTCCAGTAGATAGATTAGAATTAATGAACCCTACCTTTACCTCAGCAAGTGACGAAGAACCCGAAACGACCCAAGAGACAGATCTCATGAACTTTGCTGATAGGTAAGAAAGGTAGGTATCCCTCAATATGGACCTAAAGGGTTCATTAAGTATAATATCATCTTTTATCATGGATAAACTACCTGCACCATGCCACTCCCTTGTCTACCTTCATTATGTAATTTCTGACAATTATTACAAAGAAGATATAGGGAAAGGAATAAACAAAATTGCCCAAGCATTATAATTCAGATATCAATATACCATTTCAAAGTGAGTCAAGTGAGTCCACTTCAACATTCCTCTGGACTTCCTTGCCCCGTACTGCCCTTTCAAATAGATTGGCTCCCAGCGCAGAGACTAGACAGTGAACGTTGCTACCAAGCCGCTCTGAGAGACCTAATATAATGTGTTTACGAAATGCTATCTTAAAGTTAGCTCCGCAATCTTATGAATTGGCAATAAATAAATTGTATTTCTTAGAGGAAAATCGACTAAAATAAAGAAACACTAGTAACTTCGAAGTCTCGTGGCGAAGCGTTTCGTAACTCAACCTATACGTTTCAAAAGCCAAGTTCACAACGTGTAATCTCGCATAGGGTCCAAAATACTATAGTTCTTAGATGAGGTGGACTCTCTTACCCCACCCTCCACTAAATGTTACTGTCGATGGCCGAAGGCTCCTTTGCCATGGAAAAAGTAGTGTAATGCGGTTGTTTAAGAAGTAGAGAGAAGCAAGCTCCGTTTTTGATAGGAAGAAGTGGTGTCCTAAACGAGCTCTCACCAAAGAACGGTTTGAAGTTATCGGAGTGAGAACGGAACAGTCCGAAAAAATAGATCCTGTGACTCTCCCAAGAATGTGCCTGTAAGGACATCCAAATGATCAAGTTTCACCCATAAAAATTATCTGCGGTTCATAAGTTAAGTCGTACCACTGACCGGGATGCGCGTTGCCGGTACGCAACGGAATTGTGGATCCCACGCTTCATTTTACGAGTGATGAAGCTTGGTTATATGAACGGTCAGAATACTCAGTATTGGGACAGTGAAAATCTTCACGCAGTTCATGAAGTTTCGTTGCACGACGAAAAATTCGGGGTATGGTGCAACACTGAAAATCGGTCTCACATTGTTTTCAAGACACAGTGAATTCGGAGTGCGATGTGATACCATCGGGCTGAGGCGGTATCAGACCTGCCAACTTGGGCTCAGACAGGCCATACTTCTCGAAGGATTCGGGACAGCATAGATGACAAACGGTGGAACTGTTAGAACGGAATCGAGCTGACAAGGATATGGTCTACACCCGGTGGTAGTTAAGGCCTTTTGTAGCATAGGCCCTCGGTTTCAAAGTTGCCCAGGGAAGAGAGGGAATTTGGGTTGTCTGGCAAGCTGGTGTAACAGTCTTCGCGTTGTAGAAATATTATCACCGGGCGAGTTGGCCGTGCGGTTAGAGGCGCGCGGCTGTGAGCTTGCATCCGGGAGATAGTGGATTCGAATCCCACTGTCGGCAGCCCTGAAGATGGTTTTCCGTGGTTTCCCATTTTCACACCAGGCAAATGCTGAGGCTGTACCTTAATTAAGGCCACGGCCGCTTCCTTCCAACTCCTAGGCCTTTCCTATCCCATCGTCGCCATAAGACCTATCTGTGTCGGTGCGACGTAAAGCCACTAGCAAAATAGAAGAAATGTTATGGATTGGTAGATGGAGAAATTGAAACTGCTCACGGAAGAAGAAGAAGAGGAGTACGCTTACTTCAACAGTTCACACATCGGCATATTCACTGCAAGCTCTTCGTGAGATTTTCGATGACTCTAGACCCGTCGTTCCTCCGACTTAAAGATTTGTGGCTCTTATATTTGAGGTAACCTTAAGCAGAAAGTGTATAGGAACAACCCGCGTGCTTTTCGGGCTCGCGAAGAAGAGATCACAAGCCTTATACGGAGTATATTAAAAGATGAACTGCAACGTGTTTTCCAAAACCTTGTGCACCGTGCACTTGTGACTGTGAAAGCGGTTCATGGAGGCATGCTACTACAGTGAGGATGAGTTCCCACGAAAGCAGTTCGTACGGTGTTGCAAGAAATTAAGGCGCGAGTTTTGAAAACTGAACAAATAAATTCACTTCCGTAAAATTACAGGAAGAACTCCCCCTCCCCCCCCCCCCACACACACGCACAAATTTTGTGAACGTAGTCCGTCTCCTGCTTTGAAGAAGATACAATTTTCACTTTAACTTTCAAAATACATTGCAATTGCAAATACCAGCATTTGTACCCGTTCTTCACACGGGAATTTGCAGTAGAGTACATGTTTCCTTCAGTAATTTATGCGAAGCAACATGGCTGTATTCACACGTTTAATGAGACGTGTTAAAATCATATTTTCCTACGAAAGCGCGTGGCAATAATGTGAAATATGATGAAGCTGAACAAAGTCGAGAGAGGATGAGGACGATTTCCAAATTTATTCTGCAGTACAGATCCTGGTCCAAAGTTGTGCAAAATTCTCCATAGTTCTCAGGTTGCGCATTGTATTTCTGACCACTGGTGTGGCGCTCTGACGTTGATGGTACCTCCCTTAATATCTGCCCTATCGAAAAGAATAAAATGGCTCTTCCCGTTATCCTCCTTGAAGCGACATGCACGACATGTCCCACGGGACTTGGACTAAAAATCCGATTTTTCGTAATCATCTGTGTTATTATCCGTCGTACGATAAATACGTACATGGCATAAAGGAACGGAAATAACATGTATGTAAACGTTTGTTATATACAGTCGTTTGATAGACCTAATGTTAAAGAAAATATTTCAGTATAATCTTCCCATAAATAGCAACTCCATGTGATTACCATGACATCATATACACCTCATAATATAATCCAGAGTGAGTAGATTCCAAATATATACGTTGGTTGGTATAAGTCCAGCAGTTTTCCACTTTTAGGAATATACCAACAGATAGATAACCAGACAGACAGGTAGACTCACACATCATGTTTCCTCGGTGTTCAGTTGCATTAGGTGGGGTTAATTTTCAAGCCAAGCGAAGTATTACGCATCCTCTGATTTTCTTCTGTTATGGGTCTTGCAAATAACTGTAGGTCTGCGAGGGTGTCCGTCACTGGCTGAAGAGCATGAAGCCCGCAGAAAACAGTAATTTGAGCGAAATTATGTACATAACAACGTGAGCAGGTTATGATATGCGTATCATTTAAAAATTGCTGAATAGACTGGGGTTACATAGGAAGACCAGAAGAGCTTTTTCAATTTTCCATGGCAGCGGCGAAGGCTTCTTTAGGAGTCTGTTTTGACCACTGGAAAATCGCTGAGGCAATAGCAGCACGGCTGGTGAATGTGCGGCCACGGAGAGTGTCTTTCATTGTTGGAAAAAGCCAAAAGTCACTAGGAGCCAGGTCAGGTGAGTAGGGAGCATGAGGAATCACTTCAAAGTTGTTTTCACGAAGAAACATTTGCGTAACGTCCGTCAGCATTCGTGGCACCCACCTGGATGACACTTTTCGCATTTTCAGGTCGTCATGCAGGATTGTGTGCACAGAACCCACGGAAATGCCAACACTGGAGGCGATCTGTTCAACAGTCATTCGGCGACCCCCCAAAACAATTCTCTCCACTTTCCCGATCATGTCGTCAGACCGGCTTGTGCCAGCCCGAGGTTGTTTCGGCTTGTTGTCACACGATGTTCTGCCTTCATTAAACTGTCGCACCCACGAACGCACCTTCGACACATCCATAACTCCATCACCACATGTCTCCTTCAACTGTCGATGAATTTCAATTGGTGTCACACCACGCAAATTCAAAAAACGAATGATTTCACGCTGTTCAAGTAAGGAAAACGTCGCCATTTTAAGTATCTAAAACAGTTCTCATTCTCGCGGCTGGCGCTAAAATTCCATCTGTCGTATAGTGCTGCCATCTCTGTGACGTTTTGACAACGAACGCGGGCTCATTTTAAAACAATGCACATGTTTCTATGTCTTTCCAGTCTGGAGAAAAAAATCGGAGGCCTTAGAACTTGAATGCACATCGTACTTGTCCTATTTCACGTGCACCATATGGAAAATTCACTCACCTCACCACATGTTTTCTAAAATACAGTCACAGGTCGCCTGTACCGTGCTGTCGTTAGCCATGTGACTGTCCACAAAACAATATTCAACTTCGTTAATTAGAGAGGAAGAAAAGCGGAAGAACAATTCCAAAAATCTACTGATTTCCTATTAAGTTGCATATAGACTGCGCCGATGGCATGGACTTCTCTGTGTGCACTCCAGGTGGAAACGGCAAGGAATTTAACAATTTGTACTCTAAACAACGAAAATAATTCGGTTGTAGGCTTACTATGAGCCGAATTCACTCAGCCAATCAGGACGGATCTTTATTGTAAACAAACATGCCTGCAGTAGGGCCTACATGTTTATATGCTTTCAATTCTTCCGCGAAAGTACTTTTCAAAATTGCTGGAGAGATGGACGGAAGTCATAGCTGGCCGCTACAAACGGTGAGAGGAATGTAGCATTCCTGAGTTTGGTGCGTGTGTGTTTTCACAGTTTGTGTGGTATTGAACAGTATAACCATTCAATATGTCATTTCGATAGTTAACTTAATTAATTCACGTGATTTCATTGTGTAACTGCTGAGAAACCAAACATGACATGTAAAAACACTTTTGAACTTTACCTCTGAACGAGACAACAGACCTTCACCATGGGAAACTCATAAATGTAAATGTAAATGCCTTTATTTTCCTCCGATCTACAACATTGAAGCCTTATTGATCTATTAAGGAGGAAAATAATAATGCCCAACCTAGGCAGCTTAATCTAACATACACATATAATAATTCCTGTAAAATAAACATATCTGACACCAAAGTAAGGAAAAAACATATTGATATAAATAATAATAATCAAATGGCAACGAGGCAGAATGGTCTGTTGTCCCTAGTATAAGACAGTATGGCAATGAAAAACTAAACTGGTAACATATTGCTATGTAGAGTACGATGTTGTATCAGATTTGCATCTGCACTTAAAACAAAGAGTATATCACTTCCGGCGGGGTTCGCACTCAGCATATTCTTTCTTGAACACTGACCTCTCTGGTTTGCAAACCTGGATTCGTATTTCCTCCACTGTAGTGCCGGTGTGCAATTTTTCACCTTACGTTTCGTTACTGTTGACCACTATTTGAACTCTATTGTCTCACTATATTTATTATCTTTAGAATCCAGACAAATCACCACCTTAACTGAAACCATATTCACTCACCATTAACTTGGACCCTCAGCTCATATACCAACCATATCCACATATTAGCTTTATCCTTAACACCTATCCAATTTACAATCACTCTCTTCCTCATTCACTGTACACTTTACAACCTACGAATTTAACTATTTAATCACTCTTGTCATAGTTACGAATAACACACAAACTCCGCTATTCTCATGTGTACACCAATTTACTTTCTACTGCAAATTGTCTTTTTTGCTTCTTGTCACTATGCCTTCGTCCAATTTGTTCTTCTTACCCCATATCTCCATTAGGCTCAGACTTCTCCCTTTCGCCAGGGTACCTCTTGCTTCTTCTTCCTGCCTCCCAGCCGTATTTTCACTTCCGTTGTGTGCTCTTGTCACATCTTGTGTTTCCGCCCCCACAATCACTTCCTGTATCTTCCTTTCTTCTCTCCCACAGGCCTTCGTCCTCAGCTCCTTAATTAATGCCATGGACTCCCTGGTTTCCTTCCTTATTTCCCTCCTCATCTCAGCTGTTACCTCTCTGGCTCCTTCTTCGATCGATTTGTAAATAGCATTCATGTCTTCTTCTGTCAAGTTAATTTCTTCTTGCTGCAAGCTTGGGTCCAGTGTCTTGTTTTCTTTTGTTTTTTCTTTATCTCCAGGTCCGTCTTCACCCACTTTACTGTCTCTGACTTGCCTTTCTTCCACTCTCTTCTCCACTACCCCAACGTCCTTCCTATTCTCTTCCATTTCCTGTAATTTCTTCGCTGTCCACACGCTGGTCCATAGTCCATTGGATACTATTAGTTGTTGACCCTTAATGTAGGCTCTTAACCCTTGTATTTTAGCCCTGACTAAATGTTTTTTGAGAGTGTTTATATTCTTTACCCCTTCTCTTCCCATGTCTCTTTTAATCCAAATTTTTGTGCTACGTATATTATCTGCGCCTCTTATCACTACTTCCGCCATCAGGGTGGTAAACAACTTCAGTTTTATCGGCCTATCACCCCGTTTTTTACCTATCCTTTCCACATCATCAATATCAACTTCACTAAAGTTAATTTTCATCATTTTCTGAATAACTTCCACAACTTTGTAGGTTGTCAGCACTTTGTCTTCCGGCACTCCATATATAAATAAGCATTTCTTCCTGCGTTCTCGGTTGCTGTCTTCAATTTCTGTTTTCAGCTTCACCACCTCTTCCTCCATCTCCTTTATTTTTGCCTTTAGTGATATAATTTCTCTCTCACTGAATTCCACTTTGTTCATTGTCTCGTCTGTTTTTCCCTGTATCCAACGCCTCATATGTTCAAATTCCTTCATTTGTTCTTTCATCATATTTTTAATCTGCTCAAACGGACATACTTCTTCCACCACTTCTTTCACCACTCTTCTTATGACCTCCACGTCTTCCCAGTTCATGTTGCCACTGGAAGTCGGGCCAGGGTTCACCTCCACGCCTCCTATGGCTAACAGTACCATAATCACCGCTGCCACCAGTATCATCTCGCCCATCATTCTTGTTTCCACTTTACCGCCTTTATTCCTAACTGTTTCCTTTTTCCATCTCCCCTGCCATCTTCCAATAGCTGGACGATATTGATCCACACCAATCATCTTCCTCTTCCCTCTCGTCTTACTTTTCCACTCACCGGTCACACTCCACACCGGCTCTACAGGCACCTCACTCAGCACGTTTGTCACCGAACGCTGACTAGGTTGGGAAACTCATAAATGGATCCAACATTTCTTCAAATTTGACTGCGCACCAGCGAGAAATTTTTAAACTGGACAACCTAGAAAATGTCGCCTTCATCAGGGTAATACGAACTACTCTTTTTGAAACTGATTTATAATTATCAGTGTTCACAATATGATACAAGGGAGAGTATAATTCAGTGGCGCGAAAAACTGTACAAGTGTTAAATGTGTATGTATGTTAAGCCTTCAGCCCTAAGGCTGGTTGGATCCTCAACAGCTCTGCCATTAGCTGTCATACATGGCCTAGGCATCACTGAAGAGGCGTACTAGGGAAATGAGGAGTGAGGTAGTTTTCCGTTGCTTTCCTCACCGAGCCAAAAGTTGCTATTATATATCAGTCTGCCAAGCCCACTGAAATGCATACACCAAACGACCCTAGGAGCAACATTTACACACCATTCATAGCAGGGACTGGCTGCACAAGGAATGGCATTACTAGCATCGCTCATACCTCAGTCACTTTCGTATTGTCTAAGCCAAGGATAAGACAGAGGCAGATCAATGAAAGTAACAAAATTGCTCTAGCCCATACCAGAAGACATAGTGCACTGTAAACACTAGATCCTGCCGGCAAAGGCATAAGTGTTAAATGTCCCGGTATATTTTAGTTCGGTTCTTGGTAAATACGGAAAAATTATCGACTGCAGGCGCGAAGAATAGTCTCAGCAATGTCATTTTCGAGTGGATTGGTATACGTGCAAAGCATCCCGCGTACCGAGCTCGATAGCTGCAGTCGCTTAAGTGCGGCCAGTATCCAGTATTCGGGAGATAGTGGGTTCGAACCCCACTGTCGGCAGCCCTGATGATGGTTTTCCGTGGATTCCCATTTTCACACCAGGCAAATGCTGGGGCTGTACCTTAATTAAGGCCTCGGCCGCTTCCTTTCCAGTCCTAGCCCTTTCCTGTCCCATCGTCGCCATAAGACCTATCTGTGTCGGTGCCAAAAGCAAAAAAAAAATAACTATCCCGCTATACATAAAGCTCCAGGAGAGCCGGGCCAACAGCCTTCATTCTCCCCTGCAAAATTGTTAGAAGCCTGTGGGTAACATGAACAACAGAGGGGGTTACAGTGTTGTGTAGAGAGGTGTGTTTGCTTGCCGTTCGTGTGCACAGACGACTTAATTATGCCTTATCAAATAACGATACTGAGATACCACAGGTCTGTGACTTTGATTGAAGGAAAGGTGGTGGAATATCAAAATTACGGAACATTCTTCCGAAACATGATGCTCATATTGGGTCGAATGCGATTTTGAAATCAGTAGGTCGAGGATACGTCGTATGATCTCAGTGGCCCCGTCATAGAGGAGAGACATCTTGTTTTGCAGGACTATTTCAGACACCACAGTGACGTCAGAATTCAGGTGCTCAAAACGCTCCTTAACACGTAAAAGTGCAAGTTACGAAGAAAGTACATAAGAGAGCCTTTCTAAGAATATTAATTCCAAACCCTGCTTGTTTTAATAGGACTACCAGTTTACAACTGGAAAGCTACTAGAATTAGGAAGAAAATGCATAAGAAGTTTTAATTGAGCGTATTCACTTTTATGGTTGCTATTCTTCTGATACTGTAGACGGAATGTTCCAAACAACACAACACACAAGGTCCCTATAAACGGTGTTGTGTTGTTTGGAACATCCTGTATTCTCTCCCTCACAACACTTCTACGAACAGTGTATGAGCAAGGGAATTAACTGTTTATTTATAATCCCCCGACCTGGCCTGGAATCAAATTCGGGACTCTCTGAACCGATGGCCCATTCATCCACGGAGGAGACCACCTTCCCCTCTTAAATACATTACTGCTGGGTGAGTGGTGATGTAGAGGTCAGTCAGGTCACGAACTGATTCGCCTCAATCAGCACAAAAGGTATGCATCGGAAAAACTACTTCAGAATTATTCAATTGGAACTCGGTACGTGCGCGCATGTCAGATGGCTATACGTACCTCAGAACTGTACCACTGTCGTTGTAACTTGCATGTAAATCTCGAGGCCACAATATCAAAAGCCACGTAAAACTAATGTTTCTCCTTGCATGAACTCAGATTAGAAGATGTAAAGTACCATCCTGGGGTTCGTCCTGTCTCGTGTGCTACCTCAGCATGGGTGTTCATTGAACTGATCTTAAATTTATGACAATGCCGGGAATTGATCTACAGGCCACTTGACTCACTTCGGCATACATTTCAGCATGCCTGGTTCGTTGACCATCGGAGAACTCCTTCAGTTTAAGCAACGGTCAAAGAATGCATGTTATTGTTTGAGTCATCAGTCCATAGACTGGTGTGATGCAGCCCTCCATGCCACCCAGGGGCGTATTCTCCTTGAATGCAAGGCATTCATTGCGTGCGTTATGATTACACAAAGAACTGTCTGATGTACGATTTTAGGTTGTTTCAAGTCAAATATTAACGATTTTATCTCTCAGAAGTTCAAAAGTTCCACGCAGCTGTACTAGTTCCGTTGCTTGACTACGTGTGGTGCTCGTGTAGTCTCGCCGTCTACTCCACTCTAGGAAGAAAGAGACAGCAAATGGAGGAGTTAAGGATGTAAGGCATTCAATCTTACAATTGCATTCGGTGGCAGACGTAGTTCTGAAACCCTCCGAACGATGTCGCTGCAATTGAAACTTGGTCAAAATTTGTCACCCCATACCCGTGCTACCCTCTGCCATATGTTAGCAACTTGGAGAAAGTCGGCATGTTTACAGCGAACGGGACCCACAATTACGCCCCAGCGAGAACCCAACGTGACGAAACTGACCAATGCCACTGGGGTGACTTACCTCCAGTGCTTGAGTTGTGGCTAACTAGTGAGTTAATTCATTGTGTGTTTTGCTGATTAGTGAGTTCATTCTGTGTGTGCTGTTCCTGTGCTATTCGTTGTTTTCGGTGTTTTATTATATTTTGCACACATGTGGTATTAACGATGGATGAGTCTAAAACGGATATAATTGTAAATCAGTTTGAAAAGCCATTTACTGGCCGTTCGTTTGATGAAAAGATTCAAATAGTTAAAGCCGGGAGACCTCTACCTTCCCTCGTAAATTTCTTCTTCTTCTTCTTAATCCGTTTACCCACCAGGGTAGGTTATTTCCTCGGACTCAGCGAGGGATCCCACCTCTACCGCCTCAAGGCCAGTGTCCTGGAGCTTCAGACTCTGGGTCGGGGGTACAACTGGGGAGGATGATCAGTACCTCGCCCAGGTGGCCTCACCTGCTATGCTGAACAGGGGCCTTGCGGGGATGGGAAGATTGGAAGGGATAGACAAGGAAAAGGGAAGGAAGCGGCTGTGGCCTGACATTAGGTACAATCCCGGCATTTGCCTGGAGTAGAAGTGGGAAACCACAGAAAACCACTTCCAGGATGGCTGAGGTGGGAATCGAACCCACCTCTACTCAGTTGACCTCCCGAGGCTGAGTGGACCCCGTTCCAGCCCTCGTACCACTTTTCAAATTTCGTGGCAGAGCCGGGAATCGAACCCGGACCTTCGGGGGTGGCAGTTAATCACACTAAACACTACACCACAGAGGCGGACCCTCGTAAATTTAAAAACAGAAAACAAGAATTGTGTACGCACGTTCAATCCAGAAACTTACAGTAAAACTTTTTGGCTCGAGTTCACCTACATGTAATTAGGGTGAGTAGAATTGAAATTTACTTAATACATTGTGTTAACTGCATGGTTACTAGTTGCATGCCTCAGTGGAGATTCCAGGATACGCCACTGATGCCACCCTATCCTGTGGTAACCTTTTCATTTCTACGTAACTATTGCATCCTACATCTGCTCTAATCTGCTTGTCATATTCATACCTTGGTCTACCCCTACTGTTCTTACCGCCTACACTTCCTTCAAACACCAACTGAACAAGTTCTGGGTGTCTTAAGATGTGTCCTATTATTCTATCTCTTCTTCTCGTCAAATTTAGCCAAATCGATCTCCTCTCGCTAATTCGATTCAGTATCTCTTCATTCGTATTTCGATCTATCCATCTCACTTCAGCATTCTTCTGTAACACCACATTTCAGAAGCTTCTATTCTCTTTCTTTCTGAGCTAGTTATCGTCCATGTTTCACTTCCATACAATGCCACGCTCCAGATGAAAGTCTTTAGAAACATCTTTCTAATTCCTATATCAATGTTTGAAGTGAGCAAATTTCTTTTCTTAAGAAAGCTCTTCCTTGCTTGTGCTAGTCTGCATTTTATGTCCTCCTTACTTCTGCCATCGTTAGTTATTTTACTACCCAAGTAACAATATTCATCTACTTCCTTTAAGACTTCATTTCCTAATTTAATATTTCCTGCATCACCTGCCTTCATTCGACTGCACTCCATTACTTTTGTTTTGGACTTATTTATTTTCATTTTGTACTCCTTGCTCAAGACTTCGTCCTTACCATTTGGCAGCTTCCCGAGATCTTCTGCAGTCTCAGAAAAAATAACAATATCATCGGCAAATCTCAAGGTCTTGATTTCCTCTCCTTGGATTGTGATTCCCTTTCCAAATTCCTCTTTGATTTCCTTTAAGGCCTGTTCTATGCAAACATTAAAAAGGAGGGAGGACGAACTGCAGCCTTGCCTAACTCCTTTCTGGATTACGACTTCTTTTTCAAAGCCCTCGATTCTTATCACTGCAGACTGATTTTTATACAGATTGTAGATAATTCTTCGTTCTCGGTATCTGATCCCAATCACCTTCGGAATCTTAAATAGCTTGGTCCAATCAACATAATCGAATGCCTTTTCTAGATCAACGAATGTCATGTACGTGGGCTTGTCCTTCTTGATTCGATCCTCTAAGATCAGACGTAAAGTCAGGATTGCTTCACGTGTTCCTACATTTCCTCCGAAACCAAATTGATCTTCTCCCAACTCAGCTTCAACTTGTCTTTCCATTCTTCTGTGTTAAAATTTTGCAGGCATGAGATACTAAACTAATGGTGCGGTAGTTTTCACACTTGTCAGCACCGGCTTTCTTGGGAATAGGTATAACAATATTCTGCCGAAAATCGGATGGCACTTCTCCTGTCTCATACATCTTACACATTAAACGGAATAACCTTGCCATGCTGGTTTCTCCTTACGCAGTCAGTAATTCAGAGGGAATGTCATCAATTCCAGGTGCCTTGTTCCTATTTAGCCGGCCCCGTGGTGTAGGGGTAGCGTGCCTGCCTCTTACCCGGAGGCCCCGGGTTCGATTCCCGGCCAGGTCAGGGACTTTTATCTGGACCTGGGGGCTGGTTCGAGGTCCACTCAGCCTACGTGATTAGAATTGAGGAGCTATCTGACACTGAGATGGCGGCCCCGGTCTAGAAAGCCAAGAATAACGGCCGAGAGGTTTCCTCGTGCTGACCACACGACACCTCGTAATCTGCAGGCCTTCGGTTGAGCAGCGGTCGCTTGGTAGGCCAAGGCCCTTCAAGGGCTGTAGTGCCATGGGGTTTGGTTTGGTTTGGTTTGTTCCTATTTAGGTCTCTCACAGCTCTGTCAAACTCTGACCTCAAAATTGGGTCTCCCATTTCATCAGCATCAACACCCTCTTCTAGTTCCAGAACCAAATCATCTACATCTTTACCTTGATACAACTGTTGGATATGTTCCTGCCATCTTTCTGCTTTGTCTTCTTTCCCTAGAAGTGGCTTTCCATCTGGGCTCTTAATATTCATACACCTAGATTTCCTTTCTCCAAAGGTTTCCTTGATTTTCCTGTATGCAGCATCTACCTTTCCTAGGCCTTCGACATGCCTGCACTTCTCCTTCAGCCATTCTTCCTTAGCTACCTTGCACTTTCTGTCCACTTCATTCTTTAATCGCCTGTATTCTTTTATGTCCTCTTCATTTCTAGCATTCTTGTATTTTCGTCGTTCATCAATCAGGTCTAGTCTCTCCTGAGTTATCCACTGATACTTAGTTGATCTTTTCTTACTTCCTAACATTTCTTCAGCAGCTCTATTGACTTCATTTTTCATTACTATTCACTCTTCCTCTATTGTGTTTCCTTCAGCCTTATCATTAAGTCCTTGTGCAACATGTTCCTTGGAACAATCCCTCACACTCTTTTCTTTCAACTTGTCTAGATCTCATCTCCTTTCATTCCTTCCTTTCTTCAATTTCTTCAAGAATGCATAATGGCACGAAAATCTATTGGATGGTCCCGGTGTGCAGTGTTGCTATCCAGAAAGTGACAGAAAGGGGGATACATCTTACAGTGCATCCTAAAAATTGTTGATATTCTCCCATTATTCATAATATAATTAGCCTATAGCATTCATGGTCATAATTAGAAGGCAAAACATATACCGGGTGGTTCACCAGCCAATTATTTTTTTTTTTTTGGAGGTAGGTAACCCAACTAACGCGTATGTCATAGTCATCCGAAAAACATTAGTATCTGCTTTTGTATGGCCTTAGTACGACAATACCATTCATATAATACTCGAGAATATGGTAGAAATCATCAACGGCTGTGTTATTTCTATTACTTAAACTATAATAAATATGTAAAACGAACACAGCTCTGAATAACAATACGTTTGGACAGAAAGTGTCTTATAAAGGTCTGCACACACCAACGCGGGGCGCAGGAAGCGGGAGCGGGAGCGGGAGCGGGAGCGGGAGCGGGAGCGGGAGCGGGAGCGGGAGCGGGAGCGAAACCTACAATCCCGCAGTCGCTGCGAAGTTCGTCTTTCTGCACACACCAACGTGGGACGCGGGAAGCGGGAACGGGAGCGAAACGTACAATCACGCGGTTGCTACGAAGTTTGTCCAGTACATTACGTCCTTCATGTCATGGCTATCTGTTTGAGGAAGTTCGTGATGGTTTCCTCACGTTCTGTTGCTTCCAGGAGTGAATGTAGCAGGCGCTGCCGATACTTTCTTTTTAGACATTCCAAAAGGGCCTGATCCATAGGTTGTATGAAACTTGTTACGTTAGGGGGCGAAAATAAAACACAAATTCCATCACATACTAGTCCGTGTTCATCTGGACGTGGCCCTGCGTTGCCCAGCAAAAAAAAAAGAAACTGCTTTAATAGCCAGACTTGGTCTCAGTAGAGGGGACCCACAGTACGATGACATGGCGGAAATACGCAAGGAATGAAATGCTGTAGACAAATCATCTTAAATTTACGAAAATTAACTAAGATGGTTAAATCACGCATAACTGCTATGTGGTAGTGCGTTCGATACACAGGCTGGTACACTCTTTTTTTCGATTAACGCCGTGAACAGTGACTGCAATATGGCCGCATATCATCCTGTTCCAAAGAGTGAATTTTTATTTGGTCCTGAAAAGGACCGTTTTCATCCATGTTACATAGCCAGGTTGGACATGCTGGTCTGTAGGTAGGAAGTAGGGTGCTCTGCATAATCAGTGTAACATTGTTCGAAATATTGACCACTTTACAGTGTTCTTCTTCTCTTCTTAATCTGTTTACCCTCAAGGGTCGGGTTTTCCCTCGGACTCAGGGAGGGATCCCACCTCTACCGCCTCAAGGGCAGTGTCCTGGAGCTTCAGATACAACTGGGGAGGATGACCAGTACCTCGCCCAGGCGGCCTCACCTGCTATGCTGAACAGGTGCCTTGCGTGGGGATGGGAAGATTGGAAGGGATAAACAAGGAAGAGGGATGGAAGCGGCCGGGGCCGTAAGTTAGGTACCATCCTGGCATTTGCCTAGAGGAGAAGTGAGAAACCACGGAAAACCACTTCCAGGATGGCTGAGGTGGGAATTGAACCCTCCTCTACTCATTTGACCTCCCGAGGCTGAGTGGACCCCGTTCCAGTCCTCGTACCACATTTCAAATTTCGTGGCAGAGCCGGGAATCGAACCCGGGCCTCAGGGGGTGGCAGTGTTTTAACTATTTGCTTCGAAATTCACTCATTCACTTCATTTTTTTTCTGTAGCAGTGTATATAGTACAATAGTAATTGTTGCAGTAATAATACTCGTAGTAATTCCACTCACGAGAAAACCAGGTTTCTCCATCGGTCTTGTGAAGGCTTGCCGCTTTGCCTGAGAAGGGCACAGAAGACTCCAATAGTCAAATATTTGGGCTATCATTAAGCGACGAAACGACCAGGAGCTGTTCACCGGCCATTATTGAACACCCAGTTTTGGATTTCTGTGAACTTTATTCCGAAGGAGTTACGAGGTTTCCTTCCCCCAGCGACGATTGTGTACTATTTATTATTGTTATTATTGGGAACAGGGTGGTGCTTGCCTGTCATCCCGGCGATCGTAGTTTGATTCCTGGTGTTGTTGGGGTGGGATTTACAGTTGAAATTTCCGTGATGTCAGGAAGGGCATGCAACCTTAAAAATCCCGTCACAACTCTTTCATGCCTCAGTGCGTAAAGGGACTCTGAGCAAGCGAAGACGATGATGATGATTATGATTAGGTCTCGGATGTTTATGACCTAAAATGTTAGAAACATGCAAGCATTTATGACTAAAAATGTATTAAAATAATATTAATCTATATATATATAAAATAACTTGTCCTGACTGACTGATTCATCATCGCCGAGCCAAAACTACTGGACATAAAGAGATGAAATTTTGGGGATATATTCATATTAAGACGTAGGTGCTCGCTAAGAGAGGATTTTGGGATATTCCTTCGCTAAGGGGGTGAAAACGGGGGTGAAATTTTAAAATGAGTTGCTCTATATCTCAAAACTTTAAAAGTTTACAGATGTAAAAATTGGTATTTAGAATCGTCTTTAAAAATAAGGAAACACGTATTTTTTTGTTTTCAGAAAATCCCAATAGGAGGGGTGAAAAAGGGTGAAAATGGGGAAAATGGGTTGAATGCCTTTAATCAGGATACCGGTACCTATATCTCAGAAACTGAAGATATTACAGACCTGAAAATTGGTACGTTTGATCTCTTTTAAAAATAAAGAAACACGTATTTTTTTGTTTTTGGAAAATCCAATTAATGGGAGGGTGAAAAGGGGGTGAATTTTTAAAATGAGTGAATCTATATCTCCAAACTTTTAAAGTTTGCAGCTGTAAAAATTGGTATTTAGAACCTTCCTTAAAAATAAAGGAACACGTATTTTTTTGTTTTCAGAAAATCGCAATAGGAGGGATGAAAAAGGGTGAAAATGTGGGGAAATGGGTTGAATGCCTTTAATCAGGATACCGGTACTTATATCTCAGAAACTGAAGATGTTACAGACCTGAAACTTGGTACTTTTGATCTCTATTAAAAATAAAGAAACACGTATTTTTTTGTTTTTGGAAAATCCAATTAATGGGAGGGTGAAAAGGGGGCGAATTTTTAAAATGAGTGAATTTATATCTCCAAACTTTTAAAGTTTGCAGATGTAAAAATTGACATTTAGAATCTTCATTAAGAATAAAGAAACACGCATTTTTTGGTTTTTTGAAAATCGCAATAGGAATCGTAAAAATGGGTGAAAAAGGGGTTGAATGCCTTTAATGAGGCTACTTATATCTCAGAACCTGAAGATATTACAGACCTGAAAATTGATGTTTGGGATCTCTTTAAAAAATAAAGAATCACGTATTTTTTTGTTTTTCGAAAATCCAATTAATGGGGGGGGTGAAAAGGGGGTGATTTTTTAAAATGAGTGTATCTATATCTCAAAACTTTTAAAGTGTATGGATGTAAAAATTGGTATTTAGAATCTCCTTTAAAAATAAAGAAACGCGTAATCTTTTGTTCTCGGAAAATCCCAATAGGAAGGGTGTAAAAGGGTGAATAATGGGTTGAATGCCTTTAATGAGGCTTCTTATATTTCTGAACCTGAAGATATTACAGACCTGAAAATTGGTATGTGGTATCTACTTTAAAAGTAAAGAAACACGTATTTTTTTCATTTTTTGAAGATATAAATATTGGGGGTTGAAAGTGGGGGGTGAATTTTTAGAAATGAGTGTGTTTACATCTTAAAACTTAAAAATTTACAGATGTAAAAATTGGTAGTTAGAATCTCCTCTAAAAATAAAGGAACACGTATTTTTTTGTTTCCTGTAAATCCCAATAGGAGGGGTGTAAAAGGGTGAAAAATGGGTTGAATGCCTTTAATGAGGATACTTATATTTCAGAACCTGAAGATATTACAGAACCGAAAATTTGTATATGGGACCTCCTTTAAAAATAAAGAAACACGTATTTTTTAGTTTTTGGAAATCCAATTAATGGCGGTTAAACAGGAGTGACAAATTGGGTGAATTTTTTGAAAGACTATATCTACAGAATATCTTGGAAACGTAAAATGTTACAGACGTAAAAAGTGGGTGTTTGGAATCTCCTGTAAATGTAAAGAAACATAGGTGATTTGTTTTTGGAAATCCACCTAAGGGGAACTCAAAAGTGGTGAAATTTTAAAATGAGAATTTTTACAGTATATCTAAAAAAACTTAACATGTTACAGAAGTGAAAAATGGTATTTTTTATCTCTATTAAACATAACGAATCGTGTATTTTTATTTTTCGGAAATACCACCTGGGTGGTGGGGGGTGGGTAAGAGTGACTGAAAATGGTGTTGAATTCTTTTAATTAGGCTACTGATATCTCAAAAATGAAGATGTTACAGACGTGAAATTCGATATTTGCAATCTGCTTTAAAAGTAAAGAAACACGTATTCTCGGAAAATCCAATGAGGGGGGGGGTGAAAGTATTGAAAATTTAATTGACTTAATTGTATGAGAATGCAAACATCTAATAAAAACTAAAGTTGTTACAGACGTGAAAATTCGTATTTAGATCTCCTTTAAAAACAAATAAAAACGCGTTTCGGTGGGGAAACCATCTTGGAGGGTGGGAGTGTAAAGGAGTTGAATTCCTTTCATGACGACACATAAATCAAAAGCTGAAGAAGTTAGAGTCGTGATAATTGGTATTTAGAAGATCTTTTACTATTAAAGAAGCAAGTATTTTTTGCGGGAAAATTCACTTACGGGTGGGGGGGAGTAGTGTGAGATGAAGTGAAAAAAATAAATTATTTTTATGGGGATACTTATATCTCAAAACTGACGGCAATAGACGTGAACATTGGTGTTTGGAATCTCCTTTAAACATAAAGAAACAAGCCTTCTTTTAATTTTTTTTTTGGGGGGGGGGTTTGCCGGTAAATAAACTTAACGGCGGTGGGGTGTAGAAGGAGGTGAACCCATTGATTTTACTGTTCTTAATGTACTTATAAGTATCCTCCTTTGCTAAGGCGGCAGCGCGCGGGCCTCTCTCACAGCTGGGTTCCGTGGTTCAAATCCCGGTCACTCCATGTGACATTCGTGCTGGAAAAAACGGAGGTGGGACAGGTTTTTCTCCGGATACTCCGGTTTTCCCTGTCATCAGCCTTTCCAGCAACACATAATAGTAATAATAATAATAATAATAATAATAATAATAATAATAATAATAATAATAATGTTCCGGACCGTCGTCAAATGTGCGGATCGCACTGGAAACGGCTCCTGGACGGGTAATGACTAAGAATGCAGTCCGGCCGCGGGTTCAGTGCCGCCAAAGCACCCAATATGACACCACGCCGGATCTCCTGAAGGATTTTATACATATTAAAATGATTATAGGAAAAGATGGCAAAGATTTACGGAGCCAACTGACCGGGAGGAATACCTGAGCCTAGCCCGGGAAGTACGAAATCGATTGCTGGAAAGGAAGATTGAAAAATGGGAGGAAACGTGCCGTAATCTAATAGAAAACGAGTCAGATCGGGAATTTTGGTGGATTCGCACAGAAAACGAGTCAGATCGCGAATTTCGGCGGATTATATATCTAAAACAATAAGCATTCAATTATAAATTTCAGTACAATACCGTAGCGAAGCACGGGTATCTTGCTAGTATTAAAATATAACTGGTCACATTTTTGAAATCTTCAAAATCTTGCCGCTGTTTAAATTAATATGATATTGAAAATATACTTTTAAGATCTAGCCCATTCAATAATAAATAAGTAATAATATTAATTGAGTAATTAAATTAAAATAATATTCAATTGAGGCACACTATAATGTCGCTTTCTATGCATCAGTCTCTTTCTATACAGCCTACCCTCCTAATTCACTTACATATATATTTCTAAGAAAGATAATTGTAAGAAATTACAGACAACAATTAGGAGATGTGAAAAATCCGTCTCTGAGACGACTGAATGCAGGTATGCGATCATTGAATAACAAGATAAAAATAAGACAAAAACACGAAAATTCACGGAAAAATATGACCACAATATGAAAAATTACCGGAAAATGACAAAAAACGTTCAAAGAGCCAAAATATGACTTTATATGGCCCGTGAAAATTTCATAATTTAAGTCACCGTAGATAAAATCATGCTTAACTTGTATTATCTATGGAAATAATATAAAGAAATAAAATATGGCATTTCATAAATATCCGGGCCGTAATTATTATTATTATGATTATTATTATTATTATTATTATTATTATTATTATTATTATTATTATTATTATTATTATTATTATTATTTGCTAGTTGTTTTACGTCGCACCGACACAGATAGGTCTTACGGCGACAATGGGACAGGAAAGGGCTAGGAGTGGGAAGGAAGCGGCCGTGGCCTTAATTAATGTACAGCCCCAGCATTTGCCTGGTGTGAAAATGGGAAACTACGGAAAACCATTTTCAGGGCTGCCGACAGTGGGGTTCGAACCTACTATCTCCCGAATACTGGATACTGGCCGCACTTAAGCGACTGCAGCTATCGAGCTCGGTATTATTATTATTATTATTATTATTATTATTATTATTATTATTATTATTATTTCGCATCCAGCAACAAACAGTTCTTATTTCTGGTACAATTGCAATGTAATCTTACTTGAGGTGTATGAAGGTAAAACAATTGGATTTTGCGGTACGCCCACAAGAAAGTTTGAATATCACTGAACTAGAGCATGTACGTGTTGACTGAATGTTTCAGAGGGTGCCAGGTTCGTTTTGGGGTTCGTCACACAACACACCCCTCCCGCCGCTAAATCGCCAGTACTTCATGTACCGTATGTATGATGTGAATGTGTGTAATGACCATGACTTTAACCCAGCCATTAAGAGACAGGGGAAATATGTATTTCATTTATTTATGAGTTTCGATCCTTCGAAGAACGAACAAAAGAAAGGGAATGAACTCACCAGGCGTGTAAATGAAGACTGCGTAGTCTCGTCGGGGTCGGAAAACACACAAGGAGATGGGAATGTGTGACATCAGACGACAGTGTAAGTGAAGGGCGAAACATTTGGTTTTAGACGTATTTTGACGTATCATGGCCACTAGACTACGTTTCGTAACATACAGTAATTGTAATTTAACACCTCGTCTCAAACGATATTACCGGTACCGTGCGTTACTTCCCAATTAGAGGGACACTCTTTCTACATGCTGTATAGTAGCTATAAAGTGTCTATATGCCATATTTTTCAAGTTTCCTGCTTCCATTTAATGTCTTTACATTCAATATCATAGGAGGCAGGGATTGTAAGTATAAAATAACGATATTCTAAATACATTACAGCAGTTAACTATGTAAAACAAAAATAGTCTACATTTCTGATCCCAAGTTGGTGGGCCCAATCCCGGCTCAGTCCTGTGGTATATGAAGTGCTCAATTGCTTTAAAATGATTTGCTTTAAAATTGCTTTAAAATGATTTGAGTGCCTCTAGAGGGAATTTTGGGAACTGGAGTGTGTTTTCCACCTGCTTCATGCTGTTAACAGAATATGTTTTTAATTGTTTATTCAGTGATTGTCTGCACTGTAAATTTAGAGTGGTATTTAGCAGTAGTGGCTGGTGGTATCTGAAGCTGGGTGTTGCACCAAAGTTTTCAGTGTCACATTTTTAAATGAGAAGTTTACAGAAGTAACACGAAACTATATTATCGTTAAGTAATGAACTACGGTACCGTACATTCCTATTAAAACTGAAATATATCCGGCGTTTAAAACGCAGGAAATAAGAGTCTCATTATACAGTATAACTACAGCTATTCTTGCCTTCCTTGAATTGAAAATTTGCCCTCCTGTTCTTTATTGATGCAAAAGGTTGGTCACACTGTGCCTTGACCGGTATGGCGCACCCTAGTAGTTTGGAAAATAAATTACCGTTGCGAGAGGAGGTAAGCAGGCATGAAGTCATATGTGCAGAGTGGTGCAATCTAACGGGGACATTTGGAGTTTCTTCTCGACAGGGGTTTGCTGGTCTCGTGCACAACCCAAGAACCGAAACTGGCGAGCATGCTACCTGATGCTACGTACAGGTTTAGGCTTACCGCTTGGGAGTTGCCGTAGGAAAGCAAACCCCCTGAGTTTGATTCGAAGTCGGCGGCGTTCATTGGTCCATTAAAGTATTAGTACATCGAACGACAAAAGATGGTTGATTTTTAATATATTCTACAATGTACGCTAGATTTATTAAACTAAACAATTAGAAGAAAAGACGACAAATAAAGTGTAAAATTACTGGGAGTTGTGCAACACGCACCGCCCCTGGTATTTAGTAATTAGCGGGAATGGGTTACGTCATGCTGCACTGAGTTATTTATTCCGTCCACATGCATTACAGTACAGTACTTGAATATTATAGACTTACATGAGAAATCCAGACCGGAAAGATGTAATTACTTAAAAGTAATATCATACCCGATCGTAGGTACGTTCCATATGCCTGTTATTATATATTTCCTTGCGTTTTCCACAACTTTCTTAGAGAGGAAATAACGCCTTTTGAACAGACACTCCTCAGTTGAAGTTTGATATTCAACTTGTTGCGTATATGCTACATCATAGATAAACATTCGTTTTCCGAGCGAGTTGGCGGTAGGGTTAGCGTCGCGTGGCTGTGAGCTTGTACTCGGGAGCTGGTGGATTCGAATCCCATCGTTGGCAGCATTGAAATGGTTTTAAATGCTCTTCCATTTTCACACCAGGCAAAACTTATACGTTAATTAAGGCCACGGCCGCTTCCTTCCTAATCCTAGCCCTTTCCTATCTTTGCATCGCCGAAAATCTTCGATTTGTTTGTGCGACGTAAAACTAGTAGTAAAAAGGAAAACCAACATTCGTTTCACTTCGGACGTGTTACTGTGTTCTCCTGTTTGCTACAAATTTGTCTACATGCTGTATATTCATTCATGGATGAAATAAATTTTCATACATGGTATGTGTTTATTAAATGATGAACCCCATGATTCCGTCTACTTTCTTGGTGTCTTATACTCTCAGTGTTTCTAACAAAATGAAGTGCCCGTGTAATCACTCAAATCTACAGATGGAAGTCTGTTTAGTAGCTCTTGCCTTTGTTGAAACAAAGAAACACTTCGCAATTTTTTGCAAGAAACAAGTGTGAACTAATTGCATCCAGAAAACTTTCATCGGTTCCACTTGGTATTCTACTTGAGACAGTCATCAGTTGAGTCTTTAAAACAGTGATTTACCGGGTGAGTTGGCCGTGCGGTTAGGGGAGCGCGGCTGTGAGCTTACATCCGGGAGAGAGTGGGTTCGAGCCCCACTGTCGGCAGCCCTGAAGATGGTTTTCCGTGGTTTCCCATTTTCACACCAGGCAAATGCCGCGGCTGTACCTTAATTAAGGCCACGGCCGCTTCCCTCCAATTCCTAGGCCTTTCCTATCTCATCGTCGGCGTAAGACATATCTGTGTCGATGCGACGTAAAGCAAATAGCAAAAAAAAAAAAAAATAACAATAATATTTTCTCTGACCCATAGGGCCATAGTGTGTAGCAAAGGCTACAATTAAGGTGTCCGAATAATTATGTGAGTCACTGTATTTACCCCTTTTTTCATATATGCATGTTCAATACAACTACCTTGTTATAATACAAAAGGAATTTAATCATGTCTGTTACTCTAATTATCATGTAATAACTTGTGCCCATATTCCCGACAAATATGCCCATATTACCTTACGAGTTTGGCAAATATGGGCAGTTGCAGGGTTTGCTGCGAAGCTGCACAGTACGTAAACCACTATGGATTGGAGGCTGGTTCAAGCTTTATTAGAATGGGAATGGTTGTAAGTTTTCAAGGATTTTTTACCAGAAAAATGGAAGTTGTTTTAGTGCTCCTTTTTTTAAGATACGTCTTGTAGTGCCCATATTTGCCAAGCTTACCCTAATCTTTCTGCGGGTCGATGACCTAGATGTTAGGCCCCTTTAAACAACAAGCATCACCAAGTAATCTCCGTGGCTCAGGCGGCAGCGCACTGGCCCCTCACCGCTGGGTTCAGTGGTTCAAATCCCGGTGAGATTTGTGCTGCAGAAAGCGGAGACAGGTTTTTCTCCGGGTACTCCAGCTTTCGCTGTCATCGTTCATGCCAGCAAGTTCTTCTTCTTTATCTGTTTACCCTCCAGAGTTGGTTTTCCCTCGGTCTCAGCGAGGGATCCCACTTCTACCGCTTCAAGGGCAGTGTCTTGGAGCGTGAGACTTTGGGTCGGGGGATACAACTTGGAAGGAGGATCAGTACCTCGACCAGGTGGCCTCACCTGCTATGCTGAAAAGGGGCCTTGTGGGGGGGGGGGGAGATCGGAAGGGAAGATACAAGCGCCCGTGACCTTAAGTTAGTTACCATCCCGGCACTTAGCTGGAGGAGAAGTGGGGAACCAGGGAAAACCACAAGGTTATCTGGTTCGATGGGGCTGAACTCTGGATATTGAGATGATGTTGTACACCCTACACTGGTCATCTTCGTGTTATCCTTCTGGTAATTATCGTGTTGTGTTCCTAACTGCCCAGTTTTAAAACACACTCCGTCAAATTACTACGGATCCTTCAACTACTGCCAGTTCACTAACTCCTGCAGCCCCAGTCTTATGGCATCTGCTATGCTTCACCGTTGGTAAGCCCTACTAACTTACTTCTTTGCTGTCCAGTTCCGCATTTTATCTTCACCAAATAAATCGTAGACAGTCAGATAATAACAATATTGAATGTACTTTCGTCCGCCTCTGTGGTGTAGTGGTTAGTGTGATGAGCTGTCATCCCTGGAGGCCCGGGTTCGATTCCGGGCTCTGCCATGAAATTTGAAAAGTGGTACGAGGGCTAGAATGGGATTCACTCCGCCCCGGGAGGTCAACTGAGTAGAGGGGGGTTCGATTCACATCTCAGTCATTCTCGAAGTAGTTTTCCCTAGTTTCGCACTTTTCCTCCAGGTATATGCCAGGATGGTACCTAACTTAAGGCCTCGGCCGCTTCCATCCCTCTTCCTTGTCTATCCCTTCCAATCCGCCCATCTCCTCACCAAGCCGCTGTTCAGCATAGCATGTGAGGCTGCCTGGGCGAAGTACTGGTCCTCCTACTCAATTGTATCTCCGACCCAAAGTCTCGCGCTCCAGGACACTGCCAAAACCAACCCGGAGAGGGGGGCCATACGGATTAAGAAATAATTTACTTTAATCAGATAAAGAAGACATTTTTGCAAAAATCGTGTCCCTTGTTTGCATATTCCGAAGCTCTGCCTCTATAACCAGCTTCAGGGCGGTGATTCCGCACAGTGTAGGGTGTGACAATCATTCCTGAAGTTCGGTCATCTGAGCCAAGGTGCTCCAAGGCCGCATGTACGCATGAGCCAAGGACCCTGGTGGCAATTTTCTTCTCATCAATATTTCGATTATGCCATAAGTAAGAAATGAAGTGTTCGCGGTCATGATACAAGTTCTTAACAGAATTGCCTGGTAATTAAACGACGTGTTATCTTCAAATACGTACTGAAGTTTGAGTTGCGTCACGCGCATTGCACCGCTTGTAACTTCTTGTTACGATGCAACTCGTATTACTTCAAAGGCAAGTAACATCTATTTTACGCATTTTGATTCGACAAAAGGTGTCAAAATGTGTCGATATAAGTTTGTTTTTGTACCTGTGCACCCCTGTGACGAACAGAACGGCCGAACCGTTATTTTTGTCATGTTGATGAATCAAAACATATCTTCGTTCTTCTCTTTCTGAAGAAAGCTTACAGTACTTTTCTCTTGTGTGCACTGGTGATGGTGATGATGCGAACGAAGCCTTTGCCGAAAGCAGAAAATGCGAAGAAATCCTTTTCAGCCGTGTCGTCTCAGAACTCACGAGTCTTAAAACTCACGAGTATCAAAATTCACGAATTCCAAGAAGAGGATTAGTAAGAGTAGTCTCCTTTGCCTGGGCTAGCCTCAAAACTCACGAGCTGGGCCAGTTCTGCTTTGAATGGATAAATGCCCACCCTCCCACTTAAACGACTCATGATGATGACGCTTGTTCTTTAAAGGGGCCTAACATCTAGGTCATTGGTCCCTGACACTTAACGACTGTAGATATTTGAAAATATAATCTGAATTGTGCGGAAAGTTCAATTGGTAGCGCCAGCCGAAAGTGCGTGGTCTGGTGATTGGCACAGAGTGTTCGCGACAGGAGGTTGAGAAACCCACGGACAGGAGGTAAACACTGGTGGGCTGTTCCACTTAACCCTCAGCTACTAACGTGGAGTCTCACAGACTCCTGTAGAAAATGAGTCATTCGCTTCCGTTCAGACCTTTCATTTTACGCCCTACGAACCTACTACGCTGTCCGACTCGTTGGCCGAATGTTCAGCGTACTGGCCTTCGGTTCAGAGGGTCCCGGGTTCGATTCCCGGCCGGGTCGGGGATTTTCACCTTCATTGGTTAATTCCAATGGCCCGGGGGCTGGGTGTTTGTGCTGTCCCCAACATCCCTGCAACTCACACACCACACATAACACTATCCTCCACCACAATAACACGCAGCTACCTGCACATGGCAGATGCCGCCCACCCTCATCGGAGGGTCTGCCTTACAAGGGCTGCACTCGGCTAGAAATAGCCACACGAAATTATTTAACCTACTACGCTGGCTTAGCAGGGGGAGAGGTGATACTCCCACATGGCGCGTCCCAGGTGGCGGATAGGGGGGTCCTAACCGGCTTGCCGGCGGACTTGAGGGAAATAAAATACCTCTCGCGGACCAAACACACAAACCCCTGTGGGTGGGGGACATAGACGAAGAATATACCCACGGTATCCCCTGCCTGTCGTAAGCTGCGACTAAAAGGGGCGACCAAGGGATGATTGTCTTGGAACCACGGAACTACTTGTGATTAGTACCACCAGGCGGGGAACACGAGTCGCTTTTACTTGCGCGTAGTACCACTATATTTGGTACCAAATAGGTTTGTGATTAGTAGCAAACAGGAGTACCGTGCGGTCGGCTTTTGCAGTACCTGTGATTAGTACCACCATATGAGCATGACCGTGTGATGATAGCTACCATGGTTCTGCCTTGCCTATGATTAGTACCCACGATATGAGGAACATCACGGGATAGCGCAGGTCCCTGTGGTTAGTACTCTTATGTGATGAACACCATAGGGTTGCGTTGCCTGTAAATGGCGCTGCAATGTGAGAAAAACCATAGGTCTGTATTATATGTCGAATTTCATAACCTGTGAGTAGTACCATAATGTGTGGAATACCGCGAGTGTCTGCTACTTTTGATTAGTACCGCGACATGACAAATACCATGGTTCTATTTTCCTAGCGATAAGTACCGTTATGAGGGGCCGATAACTTGGATTTTGGACCCCCTTTAGACTGCAAGCATCATCGATTCAGTGTTATGCTCTAGCAGCAGTCCCTTGGTCAGTAATCCTATTGTTTAGGTCAGTTTCTGTGGCTGTAAGGCATTGCGGGTCGCATCCACTGATTGTTTCAAATTCATATCCATCCATTCATTCATTCATTCTTCGTCCTCACGTTTTGAATTCTGGCCAGTGGAGAATTTTGGACTTTTAATTTGTCATTCCATTTCGTCTCATTTCGTACCATTAGGGGCCGATGACCTCGATGTTAGGCCCCTTTAAACAACAAGCATCATCATCATCAACATTTTACACCGTTGTGTCTGCCTGGTACCTTCCTCTTTCATCGTCTTCAGCAATCGCGCAGCAGGTCATTAATGAGGAACAATGTGAAACGAATAATAATGTCTGAAGTAGTGGAGGAGTCTCACAGACTCCATGTCAGAACAATGAAATACGTGTCAGTTTTTTAACCGGGTATGATAAAAGAAATATATTCTGCATACTTTTATTTTTCATACCTTATGAAGTAGTAATCTGGTATTTATTCATTTATGCACGGTTTAGTTTTTATATGACGAGAAAAACTGTGAAATGTGACATTTTTTGAGTCATTAAAGGGTATGTCATGTAAATATACAGGTCAGAAAGCACGTCATGTCGAATCATACACCAAACCATTTCCTACAATGCATGCTAAACCCATTGATAATACTTTGCTCACGAAAACTTATACCAATAATCCGTAATTTGAAATTGATTTCAGGGATATTCTCAGACCCTACGTCATTAACAATGTTATTTAGTTCTCACCTCAGCAGCTGAGGGTTAAAACGCTCTTGTCACTTGCAATTATAACTTTACCGATACACGCGAAGGACATTCTTTTATGACAAAACCATACTGTTTCGCCCGCCTTCTTTTCTCACTGCTTATAAAACCTATAACCGTTGTAAATGAAAGTTAGTTTACCCTTTTGCAAAGTTTTGAATTCCGTGTTGTGCAATGTTTGATGACAACCAAACAGAATAATTGGGTAAAGATCAGTGCTACATTTGGAGAATTTGGTCTATGGAAGGGTGATAAATCCTGTTAACAATACATAGGATATCCCATTCGAAAAGTGGGTGGACAACAAGGCTTGAAGAGCAGCATGAGTCACCGCGCACCTCATTCCTCCCGCAGGGACCTGCTGTCCGGAGTCGACACTCATGAGAATGTTAATTTAGCTACTAGTTTGTAGTCGTGAGTTTTGAGACTATTTTTAGCACATGAGTTTTGAGACTCCTGAGTTTTGAGGCGTAAACTTTTCAGCGATAACAAGTGATTTATTGACTTTTGGTATCAGATATTTCTGTTTAGTTTCCCCTCTTTTATGTTTTAAATTTGTTTACTGGTACTGATTATTCATTTCATTGTCTTACTTTCGATTATTTTTACGTATACCCGCAATGTCGTTGAGAGTTCAAGGGTGGTGTAAATACGGCCTTGAGGTGTTCCGGTTATTTAGAAGCATAAATTCTGTTTTTTAGGCTTCACGAACCAAATAGGTCTACAGAGAGAACCCCTGCTAGTCTCGCGCGAACGGGCGCTCATTTCATTAGGGTAGCGCTAAGAGATTGGTAGATGAAATGAAAAGAAATGGCGTATGTCTTTTAGTGCCGGGATATGTTCGAGGACTTCGGCTCACCAGAGTCAGGTCATTTTATTTGACTCCCGTAGGCGACCTGCGCGTCGTGATGAGAATGAAATGATGATGAAGACGACACATACACCCAGCCCCCGGGCCAGCCGAATTAATTATGGTTAAAATGCCCGACCCTGCCGGGAATCGAACCCGGGACCCCTGTGACCAAAGGCCAGAACGCTAACCATTTAGCCATGGAGCCGGACATTGGTAGATCTTACCTTTCATAAAAGCAGGTGTTCTCCATACAAACGTTGCATCGGTGTAAACAGTTCTGAAACACTCGTTGTCCCTCCGCCTCTGAATTTTCATGTATCTTTTTTTTGCTATTTGTTCTACGTCGCACCGACGCAGATAGGCCTTATGGCGGCGATGGGATAGGAAAGGCCTAAGAATGGAAGGAAGCGGCCGTGGCCTTAATTAAGGTACAGCCCCAGCATTTGTTTGGTGTGAAAATGGGGAAACCACGGAAGACCATCTTCAGGGTTTGAACCCACTGTCTCCTGGATGCAAGCTCACAGCTGCGCGCCCCTAACCGAATGACCATCTCGCCCGGTATTTCATGTATCAGTTGTCTGATTTCATTCTTCAGAGCTTCAAGAGTACGTAGACTCTGTTCTTGTAGACTTTCTGTTTTAAAGTTCCCCATAAAAAAAATATCAGAGACACTTGAATCGAGGGAACGAGGGGCCAAAGTCCACAACATGATTATTCCCTCATCAAACATCTGTTCTAATGAGCTACAGTATATGTGCAGTGACGTCATCGTGCTGGAGGTAGGCATACTGGTTCTCTTTCTCTATCAACATTTCAGACAGTGGTTGCACATAACGTTCCGAGTTGTCTGTATCACAAAAGAAAACAGGACAAATTACTTCGCGTGATACCGTGCGAGTTGGCCTTTCCTATCCCATCGTCGCCGTAAGACCTACCTGTGTCGGTGTGACGTAAAACAAATAGCAAAAAAAACTTCGCGTGTAGTAATGCCACACTAAGGCCCCTTTCACACGATCTACTGCTGTCCACGCCACTCCACTCCACCAGAGGTGTAGAAAGAGGCCCGGAGAAATGAAGTGGCGTATGGGTTTTAGTGTCGGGAATGTCCGAGGACATATTCGGCTCGCCAAGTGCAGGTCTTTTGACTTGACTTGACTCCCTTAGGCGACCTTCATGTCGTGATGAGGATGAAATGATGATGAAGGCAACAAATACACCCAGCCCCCGTACCAGCGGAATTAACCAATGATGGTTAAAATTCCCTACCCTGCCGGGAGCCGAACCCGGGACCGCTGTGATCAAAGGCCAGCATGCTAACCAGTCAGCCATGCAGCCGGACAGGGACCCGGAGCATTCACACGACACACTTCGGGTGGCCCCACCTCCCTTCACTCTCGTCAACAGCAGGTCGCTGTCTACTGGCCTGAAGTCTTGGCGACAGGTAGCTCACTAAATCGGATTAGTTCGTTCAGGCGGTCAACATCGTGTGCGCCACAAGTCCGAAGTTTTCGTCTCAGAATGACGGTCCCATTCATAGGTGCTGAAAAATTAATAATTGAAATAGAAAATATCACTTACCTTAAAGTAACAGCAAGCCTCTCTTTGGGTGGAATCCATTTTCTGGTGTTGGGATCTTTGGTCGACATCTCTATATAAGAAGACTTAACTTCTACAATATCCCCTATTTTTGATCGGCCGGGGTGACGCTACAACTATAACTCCGCACCTCGCCGAGCCAATTACGCATATCGCCTGGCACCAAGTTGGAAGCCGGCCTCCCCAACGACAATGTATACCTGCCATATTCCCGGTGTAGATCCCGCCTTTTCTGAAGAAGACATTCTCACCTATCTTCGCACAACCGGCGTCCCAGTCCATGATGTTTTCAGGCTCTTGGATGGTTCCACTTCCTTACCATCAACGCAGATTCTGGTCTATCTACGCAGCGAGGACGAAATGCTAAACTTCCAAGCCGTCGGCGCGACTCTTAACCACAGATTCTACGAAGTCGTGCATACTCCTTCATACATCCTCGATCAGCTCTTCGCAGACCCATCTTCTCTCCAACCGTCAACAAATCTCAACCCCGGACATCGCCGCAGCCACCATCGCGTTCCCTCTCGACTTACCTGACAACTACTACCACCACGACCATTACCACGTCCGCCTATACCTCCTCCCGTATTCCCGTCACTACTACCACAACTTGCCACCCTTCGTCCATGTCATCATCTCTCATAATTTCCTAGACTTCTGCACAACTTAGTCCTCAGCAACTCCCTGCCGCCTCCTTGGATTCGACCGCCACAGCACCGCCATCGCCATCATCATCTTCACAAGACCGTAGCAGCCGCCACCGCCACACCTTCATCGCCCTAGCAGCCTCCACCATCATTCCATGCCATGTCTAGTTGTGTTCTCCGTGGCATCGAACCTGCCATCTCCGAAAGAGACATCATACGGGAACTGCAAGTAGCAGCGTCCCCGCCCGTCGCGCGTTTCGAATTCACAACGCCAACGGACCTACATTTATGGTGCAACTACACCTTCCTACTGAAGAAAATGTCCAACACCTAATTAGCACCTGCGCCCGTATCTACAGTCATCACCACAGAGTGGAGCCTTCTCGTTCTCCACCCCCAACTGTTCGCTCTCGACCCAACAATTCCTACCGCCGCCCCCGGCCAGCCCCTCCACCTGTTCCACCCCTCAACCAGTTTGTCCACCTCCCCAAACTAGCTTCTTCCTCACACCCCTTCTGACATTAGACCTCATTCGCTTTCTCGCCACTTCTAATATCACAGCTACCCTTCATCTCCTCACATTGCATCTCCACCATGGAACTTTCTTCTAACCTACACACCCCGCACACATCATCCCTTTAATCCCATCTACGTAGCCACGAGGCCCCATCCGTTTTCATTCCACACTCCTTCGTTTTCCCACCTTTCTCCTTCATTACACCTGACACTCTCTACACATCTCCCGGCCCGAGAGAGAGCGTAACTCTCTAGTGGGCCCGCCCCGCCCTGTGGACGGGGAATGAAAACTTTCTCAGACAGACAGACTGGTGTTGGTATCCTGGCACTGTAAACCTGCTTCATGGATTGAAAACAAGTCATCAAACGAGCGCCCACTCATACGAAAGTAATCACAGAATATTTACGGATCACTGGTAAGTTCATCTAGAAGAAAACAATGAGCTCCTCGTTCTAGGCGCTATGAATTGAATGGGTGGACCCAATAAACCCTAGTGCTATCTCCTCAATCGTCTTTTCGCAAGAATAAAAATCCCAAGTATAACGTATGCGTCTATGGTCCAAAGCCAAACTGAGACCCAAAAGAAGTGGAAGGGACTAGAAGGTGCAGGCAAGTGAACGGCAAGGGAAAACAGTGCCTGAAGAGTGGCGTGGCGTGGCGTGGCGTGGCGTGGCGTGGCGTGACGCGGAAAGCAGTGGATCGTGTGAAAGTGGCTAAACACCAACTTTGTGATCGTGAAGAGGAATTTCGCCTGCATGGCGTAGTGGTTAGTGTGATTAGCTAGGGTTCGATTCCCGGCTCTGCCACGAAATTTGAAAAGTTGTGCGAGGGCTGGAACGGGGTCAACTCATTCGAGGTCAACTGAGTAGAGGGGGGGGGGGTTTCGATTCCCTCCTCAGTTATCCTTGAAGTGGTTTTCCGTGGATTTTCCACTTCTCTTTAAGGCCACGGCCGCTTCCTTCCCTCCTCCTTGTGTATCCCTTCCAATCTTCCCGTCCCCACACAAGGCCCCTGTTCAGCATAGTAGGTGAGGCTACCTGGGCGAGGTACTGGTCCTCCTCCCCAGTTTTATCCCCGACCCAAAGTTTAACGCTCCAGGACACTGCCCTTGAGGCGGTGGAGGTAGGATCCCTCGCTGAGTCCGAGGGAAAAATCAACCCTGGAGGGTAAACAGATTAAGAAAGAAAGAAAGAAAGAAAGAAAGAAAGAAAGAAAGAAAGGAAAAAGGCATTTTGCCTAACTTCCGGGCTCTACCCGTGAGTTCTGACATGAAAATAAAGCGTTCCGGACCTATGCCCTTGCAGGGTACAGGAAACTTAATTTCGTAAATTAAAGGAGTGTTAGAGGGAACAAGTACAAGTATCGTGAACATAGGAACCTTAGGTCTGCATGTTTTGGTGACGAAGGATACTTGTAAATATGTGCGAATTCTTTTTTTTTTAACGGAAACGCGCTTGAATCGTTTATTGACTACTGATTGTGAGTTGAGTCTGAGAATATTTTACACAAAGGCCCGTCAAGCGCGCGTGCCACTATTCTGGAACATGTCTGCAGAAATAAAGAATGAAACGAACTGACGCTATCGAGTGATGGCACATATTGAGTGGACAACGCAGCGCCCTTCATCAGCTGGACTCTCTCCATCAAATTGTTCTTCATTCATACAAATGACCCGTGGGTGGACACGCTTCTAAACAACTCTTCTGTTACCACTTCCGGTTATAATTCATACAGGGACACTTGATACTCTCAATCACACGGATTGGAACTTAGGCCGTGGTCATTTAAAACAAAAGCTAATGACCACGTGTCACGTTCCTTCTCTACAGATAATAATAATAATAATAATAATAATAATAATCATGATTTACGGCCCATAATTACTTTTACCCGCCTCTGTGGTATAGTTGTTAGCGTGATTAGCTGCCACCCCCGGAGGTCTGGGTTCTATTCCCGGCTCTGCCACTAAATTTGAAAAGTAGTACGAGCACTGGAACGGGGTCCACTCAGCCTCGGGAGTTCAACTGAGTAGAGGTGGGTTCGATTCCCACTTCTGCCATCCTGGAAGTGGTTTTCCGTGGTTTCCCACTTCTCCTCCAGGCAAATGCCCGGATGGTACCTACTTTAAGGCTACGGCCACTTCCTTCCCTCTTCCTTGTCTGTCCCTTCCAATCTTCCCATCCCTCAGAAGGCCCCTGTTCAACATAGCAGGTGAGGTCACCTGGGAGAGGTACTGGTCATCCTCCACAGTTGTATCCACCGACCCAATGTCTTACGCTCCAGGGCACTGGCCTTGAGGCGGTAGAGGTGGGATCCCTCGCTGAGTCCGAGGGAAGGACCAACCCTGGAGGGTCAGTAGATTAAGAAGAATTACTTCTACGATTTTAGAGATGCTGAGGTGCTGTAAATGTTTTCCTGCAGGAGTTTCCTTACGTGGCGTTAATATCGACACGAGGCTGGGTTTAAAACTATCAACAGTAGGCTGGCTTATTTAAACATCTTCAAATACCACTGGACTGAGGGGGGATCGAACCGAACAGTCACTCAACCCGGCACAATGGAAGAGAAGCTGTGACTCAAAGTAGTTGGATCTCTTCAACATAACAATGTGTTTAACGTTAATGGTAACTAACACGGGAGAGCAGACGGTGATGGATATTCAAAATACTTTTGATAACGTGTGCAACCGAGCGCGTGGCTGCGCGGTTTGGGTAACGTACCAATCAGCTTGCATTCGGGAGGCAATGGGTTCGAACCGCACTGTCGGCTGAAGACGGTTTTCCGTGGTTTCTCATTTTTTCACACCTTACAAATTATGAGGCTGTACCTTAATTACTGTAAAGCCGCAGCTGCTTCCTTTCCACGTCTAGCCCTTTCCTATCCCATCGCCACAATTCGGTGCGACGTGAAGCCAATTGTGAAAACAAATGATGTTTGCTGGTTTAGACTGTACAGGTGACAGGTCAGAGGGGCAGTAGGGAGTGGGGAAAGGCTGATCATTGCCGTCTGACTTGTGTCACAACTTCTCCTCATTAGAAGTTGTTGACAGAAATAGAGTGCTGCCACTGAGACGTGGCGGGGATAGCGCATCGTTAGCGGTAAGCGTACAAAAATGGACTTCTTGTTGAGCGCACATTATTAGTATTGTTGTCCGACTCCTTGGCTGAATGGTCAGCATAGTGCTCTTCCATTCAGGCGGCCCTAGGTTCGATACCCAGCTAGGTCGGAGATTTTAACCTTAAATGGTTAATTCCACTCGCCCGAGGATTGGGTGTTTGTACTGTCCTCAACACACACAACACTATCCTCCATCACAGTAACACGCAGTATCCTATACACCGCAGATGTCGGAGGGTCTGCTTACAAGCACTGCACCGGGCTAGATACACTCACACGAAATTAGTATTATTACACTTGTTGTTGAACGATATTTGTTTTAACTCTCGGTATGGTGACTTATAGATACAGTCGAGCCTCGATATGTGGAACCTGCATTACTTGAATTTTCATTATCTCGAAGTAACTTAAATTTACCGACCGTTTGTTTTCTCTATTACTCGAAATTCGGTTACACGAATTTCTCGTTTCCTCGAAGGTAACATTTCCTCCCTTGAAGCAAAAAATACTCTGTAACTCGAATTTTGTGCAATATTAACTGTGCAATACGGCATTTGTGGTTTGTGAGGAACAGTTAACAAGTAAAGAAAGGCTTACAGTGATGCTGGGAGCAAATATGACGGGAACCAAAAAACTAAAAGTTCTAGTGATCGGAAAATCGGCGAAACCTCGGTGTTTCTCGGGTGTGAATTGATACCGGTCACGTACGAAAACAACCCCGAAGTCGCGGATGATAAACTCAATTTACGAATCTCGGCTGCATGGTATTGACGAGAAGTTCCAGCGTGAAGGGAGGAAAGGTTAACAGTAACAAACAGAAGAGACTAACGGATTTTTTTTCCAAATGTGCGATAATGGCGTGGGCTCTGCTGCAAGTATTTCCAGTTGACACCCGTGGGTGACCTAGCCACTTGTGAAGAGTGGGACAACACATGCGATGAAATCTAATGTTGATGGCGGCACAAACACCAAGTCCCGATCTGGAGGAAATAGCCAATGATGATCAAAATCCCCTGCCCAGCCGAGAATCGAATCCAGGAACCTTTGGACTAAAGGCCAGCGTGCTAACAAGTAAAACCATGGAGCTATATTCTAACGTAACGCTTACACGTAAAATAAGAAATTCGTTTATCGGGCAAGTTGGATGTGCGGTTAGTGGCGCGCAACTGTGAGCTTGAATCCGGGAGATAGTGGGTTCGAACCCCACTGTCGACAGCGCTGAAGATGGTTTTCCATTTTCACACCAGGCAAATGTTGGGGTTGTACCTTAATTAAGGCTATGGCCGCTTCCTTCCCATTCCTAGGCCTTTCCTATCCCACCGTCGCAATACGACCTACCTGTGTCGGTGCGACGTAAAGCAAAATAGCAACAACAAAAAATAAATTCGTTTAGCCGCTCTCTAATTTTCTAGTAGTTTCTGCACACACTCGCGTCGGGTCGAATTTCATCGCAAGAGCAAATGCGCAAGAAATGATTGTTAAGAATGACCCCTACGGCACTATGACAAATAACTCAACAGCACTAACGATATTTTGTATTGCCATGTATCAAAGAATATTCAGTCGGGTCTCGTTGAGCCGACGCGAGTAATTAAGGGATAACGGGAAAATTTGCAGGAACAATCCTGGAGCTGCAGAAGAATTAAGAAACGAAATAGAAACAGTATTCATTGGTTTATAAACAGCGTTCCGTGACCTCATTTTATAAGAGCGCGTGCCGGCAAGATTTGATGAAAAATGTTCAGTGCGTGAAACGTGAAGCTGAGGAGAGGCAGATTCATTAGGCAAATTTGGCTTGGAATCCCATCGTACACCTTCAAATCACATGCTCGGCTTGGATTGCTCCTCACTGAATGGCGGAAGAATGCTGGCTGGCTGCAATTTGCAGACATCTTGCTGTCCCTCGGAAGGATATTTTCCTGTGACGCACTTCTCATAATTAAATGATTAGATGAGAATCATGCTCTCAAGTTGTCCATAATTTCCCCTAAATTAATTACAATGAAGAGCAACTGAGTTTGCGTATATGATAACTTCACGTCGAACAATAAACTAAATGTATTTTCCCTCCTAGATTGGCGCTACAGATGTTCTCAACTTCTGTTGGCTGGACATACTTTCGATGCTCATATTTTTGGGAGTAACTATTCTTGTGAAGGAATGTCGTGTATTTTCTATCCTCGTTTTTGTAAAAAAAAACTCCTTTCCTTGTCTTCATGTTCAACCGTCTCTTTGTTCTCGAAATGTCTTGTCTTGTGGAAAACCTGGTGAGAGCTGTTCCTCAGCGGTATATTAAGTTTTATTGGAGGGAGATTATGACATAATTTTCAAAACAGACCGTGACAGTAAGAACTTCTGCGGGCTAAGGATTACTACAGGGAGGTCTTTGATAAGTTCCAAGTGAAATGTTCGTTCTGAACACACTGCTGGTTGAATTTTATATGTAAAATCGATTAAATTTATCCCCTAGGGCATTAGTGTTATTTGTATAGTACCTAACTTAAAGTCACGGCCGCTTCCTTCCCTCTTGCTTGCCTATCCCTTCTGATCTTACCATCCCCCCACAAGGCTCCTGTTCAACATAGCTGGTGAGGCCATCTGGGTGAGATACTGGTCCTCCTCCACAGTTGTATCCTCGACCCAAATCTCACGCTCCAGGGCACTGCCCTTGAGTCGGTAGAGCTGGGATCCCTCTCGAAGTCCGAGGGAAAAACCAACCGTGGAGGGTTTACGGATTAAGAAAGAAAGAAAAAAGAAAAAACGAAAGAATGGACAAGTATAAATAGCCATTATAAACCGTAGTATACATGGCATCGATCGCAGGCGTCTTCAGCGGGTGCATCAGTGAAGACTGTTAAAACAGTTCCTGCAGCACGGGTTGCCTACCATACAGTTAGCGAGAATAAAAGTATACGTTCTCTTCTCGTCCCTTCGCAACTATTCGGAGACAGGCAATGTTACATGATGTTCCCTGACGTGGCCTGATATCTACCCTGAATAGTTAAAAAGGACGAGTTCTGCTGTATTGTAGTGGTGAAGTTGTAGCCTGCTATCCATGAGGTCGTGTGCTCGAACACAACCTAGAGCGTTTTTAAGAGAGAGAAAATATAATTGCTTCTGTCTATTTCACGGATGTTTTAGAAATGTATAATAATACTGTTATTTTTTGCGTCCCACTAACTACTTTACTGACGGTTTTACCGGGCAAGTTGGCCGTGCGGTTAGGGGCCCGCGGCTGTGAGCTTGCATCCGGGAAATAGTGGATTCGAGCCCCAATGTCGGCAAGCCTGAAGATGGTTTTCTGTGGTTTCCTTTTTCACGTTAGGCAAATGCTGGGCTTGTACCTTAATTAAGGCCACGGCCGCTTCCTTCCCACTGCTAGGCCTTTCCCATCCCTTCGTCGCCATAAGACCTATCTGTGTCGGTGCGACGTAAAGCCAATTGTAGATAAAACCTAACGGTTTTCGGAAACGCCGAGGTGCCGTTACTTTGTCACGCGGGAGTTCTTTTACATCCCAGTAAATCTACCGACACGAGGCTGATGTATTCGGCCACTTTCCAATACCACCGGACTGAGCCAACATCGAAGCTGCCAAGTTGAGTTCAGAAAGCCAGCGTCTCATCCGTCTGAGCCACTCAGCCCAGATATTTGAGAATTTAACACCAGGTTCATGCATTAACTATGCCTTGACTTTATGATTATTTCTTATGACAATGTGGCTACAAATAGGAAGACAAAAGTTTTTGTTCTGAACATTTTTTCGTGGCATAAACAAAAGAACATAACACACTGGCGTTTCCCTTAGAAAAGTCAAGCAAGTAAACGTTCAAAAACAAAAAGAAACACCACGAATCAATACTTAACGATTTTTCCTCCCAGCTCGCAGTCGCGTGGGCATGGAATCGATTAGTTTCTTCAAAGAAGAGCTGTTCTCAGCCAGGACATCCCAGGCATCCTGGACGATCTTTCACATATCTTGAGGACGTCTTGGAGATCGATTAGGTCAATTCTACCAATAGAAGAATTTCAGCAGGCTAGAACAATCTAGCATAAAGAACCATGTAACGTTCCAGCAACCGTTGCTATTTCTGCTGGTTCAATTTCTCACGAAAGCGACTGATTTTGTCCATTCCACGACGAGAAATCCATCCCGAACACGACACAGGCACTCTACTACTGCGGGCAGGAATGGCGGCGTATCTCTGGCCGAATAGGTGCCAAAAGTACGATACACCAAAGTGGGTCCTTCCGCAGTAAAAGAAAATGTGACTGCATCGGTCAAGATTACCCTTTTCCAATGCCGATCAGTATTTACCACTACAAAAACTAAACACTCGTTTATATGCTCCTTCTTAGGAATGGCACGTCGAGACCTCAAATTAGCAGTCCTGGAGCGGGTTCCCACGGTCTGCTGGTGGCCAGGAAATTTAACAACTGCCTTCAAAGTAGCAGCGGTATGAAAAACATGAAAATCAAATACTCTTCATTCGATTCAGCCTGTCCGCGAGACTTCACTATTTTCGGGCGTTAGAGTGTTGCCTACCACTACGGAGAGATCGTACTATTGCTACAAATAATATGTATATACGAGGTACATACTAGAGGCAGGCATAAAGACCACAGAGTTTACGAACGTAGTTACCTATCTCGACGTCAGAGCTGTGATTTGTTTCCTAAAGACCTACATTGAGAGTAACTGTATACACAAAATAACTCCTAGACCATTGTTTCGTTAACAATACATTATTACATCACTGCTGAGTTATTTAGTATTTTGTGCATGATGCAGATTTTCGTTCCCAACCAACATTCATGATGAATCTGCTCTTAGCTTGACCACCAGCATTATAGGCCGGCTTCTTGTATCAGTGTTAGCGTACTGGCTTTTTGCTGTATGTGCTTACATCCTACGGCTCGGGGACTGGGCGTGTGTCCTAACAAATAACAAAACATCACAGTACCAACCGCCACATAAGCTCGCAATAGTGAATGTTACCGTAGTTTGGTGGATTAGCAGAGGTGAAAGAAGGTGCTGGGATGAATACGTCTCAATATACGAAATTAAAGTTAATTTAAAATTTAACAAGGTTATATTTTCTTTTTAAGATCAAGAAATAACAAATATAACAGGTACTCAGTAGCCTAGCAACAAATCGAGAATGTACAATTACAGTGTTACAGGATTTGGGCTCCGAGAGCCAGACACATAATTCTTGAGCAATTAGCCCAACTTTAGCCAGATACCAGGTTTGCCAAAGGGGCCGAAAACCCCAATCATGCCCAGGAGCTCTTGCTCCCTATTACTCAGCAAAGCCTGCTCGAGGCACACAGAAATCAAAATGTTAAGAAAGAGCAACCCGCTCTTAAAGTTCAAGCCTATCAAAGGCCACACCAAACTCCACCTTCAAGCTGACCTCCAAGCACATGAAAACAGGGGTAAAAATACCCAACCTACTGAGGCCTACTCAATAAAGAAACAGGACAATTACATGGCCTCCAAAATACCAACTTGAGAGGAGGCGTCCTTGCACTCCTAATACACTTTATTTAAAACCTATTTGGCACTAGGCCGCATATGCAAGGGCTAATCCCATACTAAAGAGGTGACACGATAGGAAAACTTATTACATTACGAAACGAAGAAAAATGGTTGAGAAAACGTAGTCACCTCAAAAACAATATAAAAAGGGAGCTCGAGAGGGTTAGGCACTCTCTATCCCAATTTGTAGTTTAAAGAGATAGAATTTATACCAAGAGTCTATTACATTTTAGAGGAAAGTTACATGATAAAAGGTATCGAACCTGCCCCGAGAGTTAAACTGCTGAGCTAGCAAGAAAAGAAGTTATTAAAAGGCCATTACCTTATTGATGAACCGCTGCCCGACGAAAGAGGCGCTTCCCGCCCCCTGCTACATAATTTACACAATGACAGATGTTACTGAAGTGGCGCAGAGACCCGAAAATCAGCAGTTTATATACCCTCGCGGAACATTCGAGACCTTTCATGAATAATAACACCCGCCCACAAGCATTTTATTGGACGGCCAAAACATTACAAGTCAAAACTGAAGAAGATATCTAGGATTGGTGGAAAATTAATTACAAAAATTACTCATTGGTCGAATTCAAAACTGGCGGAAAGAGAAGGGTTATAGAGCCAACCTAAACAATGACTGAAAGAAATTTAACAAAGAACAAACTTATGCATACTAAAATTCTTCAAAAAAAAGTTCTTTCACTTCGCACTAGGGTGCACCGTTGTATTTCTTCAGTAGTGCCATCTAGAAGAGAATGTTCACACTTCTCACTACAGAGAAAACAAAAATAAATCGAAAAAGACACAGTTCAGAACTCTTCAAAATTTGCAGATAGCGACATCTTCTGATAACCTTTAGAATTAACATGGTTGTTAGAGTTCAGGCTTCCTCCAGTAGAGGAGTTTCAACTGGCGCAAAGTTTGAATTAGCGGCGCGGAGGTGTACCGCCTGATACAGTGAATACATCCCTCCACAACGGGTTGGCGTCAGGAAGGGCTTCCAGTCGTAAAACAGGCCAAGATCCCGTTGGGCTCCACAGTTCGCAGCCGTCATCCCACGAGTGAGGGAAAAGCGCTAGAAGAACAACATAGTATCTAGATGAGTAAATGAATATGACCGAGCAAGTGACCGTGCATTAGGGGCGCACAGCTGTGAGCTTGCATTCGGGAGATAGTGGGTTCGAACCCCACTCTCGGCAGCCCTGAAGATGGTTTTTGCGTGGTTTCCCATTTTCACACCAGGCAAATGACAAGAACAGCTGCAGTATGGGTGCATCTCTTGCAGTCTTCTGTTGCGGGTTGCTGTGTAAACTGGTACGTTGTCATCACACTATATAGAGCGTGATTCAATCGCCCCATCCAATGTAGTTTTATGCAATCCACAATATTCATTCCGTCCTGAAAACCTCTGCCCTGCCTGTATGCTCAGACAATACATTCATTATTCACTATAATTCACTATAATCTATATAAATAAAAATGAATCGCAAAATGTGTTGCTAAGCGCAAAACTCGGGAACGGCTGGACCAATTCTGCTAATTCTTTTTATCATATATTCGTCGAAGTCCGAGTAAGGTTTTTACGAAGAGAAAAGCTGGGGAAAATGCGAGGAAAAACGTAAAAGACCCATTTCTCTTTTTCCATTCAAACTGTTCGTCTCTCTTTCCTTCTCCCACGTTTGCGCTTAGTGCTGTCCTCCCCTAATCCAGCGCGTTTGCCAAATGTCCGTAAATCTCACTGTTATCGGTTAACATGGGTGAATATAGGATTATGTACAAAATTTCAAGCTGCATTTGATGTCGTTAACAAAAAAAGGTTTACAAAATAATTGAGTGTGAAAATGTTAATATAATGGAATGTTACCTCAAATGCAAAATCTTCATTGCATAGAAATCATGTCATAACTCCTATTTTATATTCACTATATTTGTAATTTTTTCACTGCTGGTAAAGGAACATTTCAGCTCGACGTAGATAAGTTTGTTTTTAAATTCAAATGATAAGAAGACGCACTATTTGATTTCTTTTCAGTCATGCTCAGAGATTTTTATGTGCAGGCACGAAAAAGTCAGTCGCTGGCCAACTTCTTTGCTATTGAATTTGCATGGGGGGTCAACGCGAGGCAAATGGTCTTCAGATATGGAAGTTATTTTTAAAACAAACCCCACGTTCTTATCTCGCTTAGTTCTCAGTTTGTGACAGGAAGAATGTCTCCTTGGGTTTTGGTTTCGCGCGGGCTGTCTGGCTGCCTCGACTGCCGGTACCGATCTCGCCAAGTTACGCTCTCCATGCAGTGTCGTGTTTTGTTATAGTTGGAGACCTTTGTCTACCCTGGTTGTTTTTAAATCTTCGCTTTTCAACAAACGCTTCTCAATAAACAAGTTCATCGATTTCTTTGTTTGACTGGTTTATTTTGTGTGTGCTTCCATACACTGTATACTCATTTCAAGAAAGACTCATGCCGCCCATAAGACGCGGACGGAGAAACTTCGGTCGAAGAATTCGAAATGCTAGAAGCCAAGCTAATTTTCATTCTAATCGGACTGCACAACAACGTGAAGAGCGAAATGAAACTGATAGGATCCGAATATCACAAATCCGTCAGCGTGTTGATTACTAATAATCTTCCAAGTTTGAATCGAGCTGCTTTCAGATACGATGTTTCAATTGACTACAGTGCCTACCAATGCGTTGCTATTGGATCTATGCACTCAGTTTGCCAAAATTGTAAGGTACTGAAATACTAAAATGAAGCCGCTGGATTGTGTTGCGCAAATGGCAAAGTGAAATTAGTGCCATTGATTCCACCACCAGATCCATTGTACTCATTGGTTTCAGCAAATTTGGTTTCAGGAACAGGAACAGATTCCAGACATTTCCTTACAAATATCCAAAAATATAACAACTGCTTTCAAATGTTTTCATTTGGGGCAACAAATGTACTTCGGGACAATTTCATGCCAACTTTCAAGGTAACATATAACATTGCTTTCTTTTAACATATACCGACCTCGATAGCTGCAGTCGCTCAAGTGCGGCCAGTATCCAGTATTCGGCAGATAGTAGGTTCGAACCCCGCTATCGGCAGCCCTGAAGATGGTTTTCCGTGGTTTCCCATTGTCATACCAGGCAAATGCTGGGGCTGTACCTCAATTAAGGCCACGGCCGTTTCCTTCCCACTCCTAACCCTTTCCTGTCCCATAGTCGCCATAAGACCTATCTGTGTCGATGCGACGTAAAACAACTAGCAAAAAAATTATTTTAACACATAACAAACAACGTGATCGAAGCTACCAGTCTAACGGGGAAGTATAAAGGAGAAGACGTTTTGATACCACGCATCTCTATGATTCCGACTGACATACCATTTGAATTTAAACGACTACAGTTTCCGGTGTGGGTCGCTTTTGCTATGACCATAAATAAATCCCAGGGCCATTCATTGAGTGTTTGCAGCATTAATCTTGAAAACCCATGTTTCTCGCATGTCCAATTGTATGTTACCTGTTCCCGTGTTGGAAAACCATCAACTTTATTTGTTTACGCGGCAGGTAATCAAACAAAATATATAATGTACCTTAAAGCTTTACAATGAAAAATATCTTCATAGTGTTCATTGGAATCAGCGTTTTCTGTCACAGTTATTTTCTACGAAGAAAGAGGAGTAACTTTTGCCACATTATCTTTACGCCATCAACTTATCAAATTATTTGGGTCCGATGACCTTCGATGTTAGGCCCCTTAAAACAACAAGCATCATCATCATCATCAAATTACCTGATTTGCAACGGGGGATAATTAGCTTATGGCTCTGTGAGGGATTTGAAGACCTAGTGAACAGTTCCCATCTACGTTACAGTCAATCAGGGTTATTTCAGAGTAGATATATGCTGTGACCTATTTGAGCATTTCCTTATTCACAATCAAGACATTTATATTGCAGGTAATGAAAACACTTTTTTTTCAGTAGTTTGTTACTAACCTTTGGTAGCGGTAGAAAATTAACTAATTTAATGTTGATAATGTAGTCATTTGCATTATTCTGATTTTTGCGTGCAGTACAGACTGAATTTCAGTTCGTTCCATTGTCATTTATTTTTGACAGAACGACGTCAGTCGGGTCAGCTAGTATAATAATAATTTCGTGTGGCTATTTCTAGCCGAGCGCAGCCCTTGTAAGGCAGACCCTCCGTTGAGGGTGGGCGGCATCTGAAACATGTAGGTAACTGCGTGTTAATGTGGTGGAGGATAGTGTAATGTGTGGTGTGTGAGTTGCAGGAATGTTGGGGACAGTACAAACACCCAGCTCCCGGGCCATTGGAATTAACCAATGAAGGTTAAAATCCCCGTCCCGGCCGGGAATCGAACCCGGGACCCTCTGAACTGAAGGCCAGTACGCTGACCATTCAGCCAACGAGTCGGACTTGGTATTCGCTGCCTCCCCATGATATGACGCCGTAATGTTATTCTACTATTAAACACTGGAAGACATGTGACCTTGACACGCCGGCGAAAAACTAAATTGATATTGTGACCGCAGTAAACCTAATACTTGCTGCAAGCTGCGCAATGTGCCGTACGGGACCGTAGTGCAGTTAGTAAAGGTGTGGCGGAGCGGGCTTGTATGTCAGGTGGGAGGTTCGAGCCCGGGGCGAAGATTACAATTTTTTGAAATATTTGTATAAAACGTACCGCACGCAATGTAAGCTCAGTACCCACTTGCATGCAAACTGTGTGAATGTGTTTGTGGCCCTAAGAAGGGCCGATTAGTTAGGAGGCCGGACACATAGCAAAACAAAGTCATCTCCGTACAGACCATGAAGGCCCTTGGAGGGGTGGAAGGTCAAGGCTTCCACTATCCGGAACCTGGGCATTTGATAGGGTAGAGTGGTTAGCACTACGCCCGGCCGTCTTTGCCCCCAGGAATTAACCTGGTACTCATTTTTGGTGTAGGCTGAGTGAACCTGAGAGCCATGTGCACCTACGGAAGTGGAAATCTCGTTTCTTAAATTTTACGACTTCCTGACGGGGATTCGAACCCACGTCCTTCCGGGCGAACCGAGCACACCTTAACCACCTCGGCCAGGCAGCCCCTGCCGGACACATCCAGACCGGAAATAATAGGAACACAACTGCCCTGACAATATTTATCACAGCAAATGTTCGATGTGTCCGCGTCTGTGGTGTAGTGGTTAGCGTGATTAGCTGCCACACCCGAAGGCCCGGGTTCGATTCCCGGCTCTGCCACGAAATTTGAAAAGTGGTACGAGGGCTGGAACAGGGTCCACTCAGCCTCGGGAGGTCAACTGAGTAGAGATGGGTTCGATTCCCACCTCAGCTATCCTCGAAGTGGTTTTCCGTGGTTTCCCACTTCTCCTCCAGGCAAATGCCGGGATGGCACCTTACTTAAGGCCTCGGCTGCTTCCTTCCATCTTCCTTTTCTATCCCTTCCAATCTTCCCATCCCCACCACAAGGCCCCTGTTCAGCATAGCAGGTGAGGCCGCCTGAGCGACGTACGGTACTGGTCATCCTCCACAGTTGTATCCCCAGACCCAAAGTCTCGCGCTCCAGGACACTGCCCTTGAGGCGGTTTAGGTGGGATCCCTCGCTGTGTTCGAGGGAAAAACCAACCCTGGAAGGTAAACATTTTAAGAAAGGAAAACAAAACAATAAAGAGAGAACAAAATTAAATCAAAAACTGTTCAAATAAAGTTTGAAAAATATCAGATCACAGAAATGACAAGCCTAGTTTATTATTAACTTCGTGCAGAGAGAGCTAGTTCGAAACTGAGTTGACTGATTGTCACTACACCAACGTCTTATTGGTATTATACGTTGTTGTCGAATAACTGTGTAACAAAAGTTCAATGTTGAGAAAAATGAGTGCATGATACGATGTCACTACCGATCAACAAAGTATCATTTTTCTAACTAAAATATCATATTTTGGTACCAATCTTCATTGTTGGACAGTCGAACCTCCATTACTAATTTTCAATATCTCGAAGTAACTTCAGTTTCCCGGTCGTTTGTCCTATTCTTCACGTGTATTTATTTCTCTATTACTCGAAATTCGATTACACGAATTTCTCGATTTCTCAAAGCAAACGTTTCCTCCCTTGAAGTAAAAAATACTCTGTAATTCGAATTTCGTACAACATTGACTGTGCAATACAGCATTTGTAGTTTGTGAGGAACAGTTAACAAGTAAAGAGACGGTTCCAGTGATGCTGGGAGCTAACATGACTGGAACCGAAAAACAAACGTCTAGTGATCGGAAAATCGGCGAAGCCTCCGCTGCTTTTCGGGCGTGAATTCATTACCGGTCACGTAGGAAAGCAACCCCGGAAATCCTGGAGGACAAGCTCCATTTACGAATCTTGGCTGCGTGGTTTCGAAACTAAACAGTAACAGAGAGACTAACGGATTATTTCCAAAGGTGTTAACGGAGGTATGTTTCTTGCTAATGGCTTTACGTCGACACAGATAGGTCTTATGGCGACAATGGAATAGGAAAGGCCTAGAAGTTGAAAGGAAGCCGCCGTGGCCTTAATTAAGGTACAGCCCCAGCATTTGGCTGGTGTGAAAATGGGAAACCACGGAAAACTGTCTTCAGGGCTGCCGACAGTGGGATTCTAACCCACTATCTCCCGGATGCAAGCTCACAGCCGCGCGCCCCGAAGCGCACGGCCAACTCGCCCGGTGTATGTTTCTTGTTTCACTACTGTATGTACTGTATTCTATCTTCTTAAAAGTTACTTTAATAAAGTTCATAATTGAAGCGATGCCGCAAAATACCAGTTTGTTAGTATATTTTAAAATCCTGTATTCAATATAAGCACGTAGATACATATGGTTCAATTATGCGCTATACATGCTCAAAAACGGTATTCCCTATATCTCGAAATGTCGATAACTGGAAATAAAATTTAGCTCTCGATGTGAACCGAGATGTCGAGGTTCCACTGGAATTATTTTTCAGTAATTTTGTGCAGGTCTTTTGTGAGGAGCACGTCGCGAGAGAGACCAAGGGCGAGAATTATTGTTTACAGCTGTGCTGTGTTATACTGGGTACAATAAGCTGTTGCTAGGTGCAACCAAGTGACAGTTCCTCAACAACTATTTCCACTGATTCTACAAAACCGCCCTCATCATTTCCGTGCGGAGTAACAGTAGGCTACATACATACAGAGTTGTTTCTTTTTTCTTTTTTTTTTTTTTCGGAAAATCTGCGAGGCCCGTTAAAAGCCCGGGCCCGCCTGCAGGACTTAAGGTTACCCCCCCCCCCCCAGCCTTCAAAGCATTTATCAGAGCGCTTCATTAATTCGGCAATAATTTCGTGAAAAAATGTGTTTAGATATAAACAAATGTTAATAAGAGGCCTGTCAGGTTGACGAAGCGAGGTGACAGCGTTATCTGGGCGTTCATGTACTCAAAGCGAGACAGTGACGTCTGCTAATTGATTTTCTGGAGCCAGTCTATTGTTACTTGGCGGACAATAATCGGCTTCTCGCGTGTTTCGTGCATTGCGGTTGTCAATGATCGCCCCAACTGCGCCAAGCGGTGGGCGCACTTTCTCCGAGCATTTCAAGAACAAGTGGGCTCTTACATAGTTACCAAACTGATACACTAGAGGTAGCAGCAGACACATCTCATACCGCCGTACTCAGCATGTAAATAGAACTGTGCGGATATGGTTTAAAATTCTTAAATATAAACATTCTTAGAGGCTCCCGTCCAATAGTAAGAAAGCCCAAAAAGCAGTGGCCGCCGATCACAATAATAATAATAAAGTCTACCAGTTGAATTATAATTCACTGTACTCACATCATTGGTGAATGCTCGACTGCTGCTTTCTAAGTGACTGACTTGGCAACACAGCGCACATCAAGACATAATCTGTTGTACTGTTTTACTCACTTGTTCAATATGTTTGGCCGCAGACTGCTGATAGTGCCAACTTAATTCTGTTTTCTTTTTTCAAGTTGCTTTACGTCGCACCAACACAGATAGGTCTTATGGCGACGATGGGATAGGAAAGGGTTAGGAGTGGGAATGAAGCAGCCGTGGTATTAAACAAGGAAACCACGGAAAACCATCTTCAGGGTTGTCGACACTAGGGTTCGAACCCACTATCTCCCGGATCCAAGCTCAAAGCTTCGCGCCCCTAACCGCACGGCCAACACGCCCGGTGAGTCAATGCATTGTTTCACTTAAGCACCACTACGAGCGCGAATGTGAGTCAATGTACAGTTTAACTTAAGACCTTATAAGCACATTAGGTGTGGATATTTTTCAAAAAATCAGAAAAAGCCTGAGGGTATTGAACCAAGGAACTCTTTACAGAAATAATTATGTAAATAAGTTAATCTGGCTCGGATTTGAATAAAAAAGAAAATGAGTAAAGAAACAAGCAATTTTAGGCTGTATTTCCGGAACTGCATTTAGGCCGGAAGTGATTTTCGAATTTTAATTTTGATAGAGCTATCCAAGACTCAATTTGAAACCTTTCCGGGCCCTTTAGACCTTGAGTTTTCGGCACAATTTACGAGATTGCTTAATTTTACGATTTTCGTGGAATGGGGACCCCTATTTTGCTAAGAAATGCTTTCAACATTGAAAGCTACATCAATGATGGATGTTTACAGCTGGGATAAGCACGTTCAAAACTATAGGTACCATAAAAATAGTTCAAGGGAGAGCCTAGCCTTGTCACACGCCCTAATTAGCTAGTTGCTTTACGTCGCACCGACACAGACAGGTCTTATGGCGACGATGGGACAGGAAAGGGCTAGGAGTGGGAAGGAAGCGGCCGTGGCCTTAATTAAGGTACAGCCTCAGCATTTTCCTGGTGTGAAAATGGGAAACCACGGAAAACCATCTTCAGGGCTGCCGACAGTGGGGTTCGAACCTACTGTCTCCCGAATACTGGATACTGGCCGCACTTAAGCGACTGCAGCTATCGAGCTCGGTGCCCTAATTAGCAGTCCCACTGCTGCATGGACGTTGGACAACCAGACAGGCTGCTGATAATTTTACACTGATCGTAAATTGGACACGAACTAGTCTTTCTTCTCATTCATTTTTCTTCTGTAAGTGGAATGATCGCAAATGGGATACAACGGTGGGAAAGCCCCTCGGTAATACTCTTTACTGGGAATGACCCTTGCTGGTGGCGATTTACAGGGCACCATTACCGATCTCTCCTCAAATTTATGAAGCTAGAGGGGCGAGGAGAGGAGAGGAGAGGACGTATGTTAAAAATAACAACGTAATATTATCCCGCCTTCACACTGTTCGTACACAAGTTGCACCTTCCTTTCTTTGCGTGATCATTGCTTACCACTTTCTCCTTTTCGCGTTCTTCTCCGCCCGTCAGTGATCTGGCTCGTTTTCTTGTCTTTGTTGTCAGCTCTCTTCTGCAAATGGTTCCTCAAAAGTTCTTTTCCAAGAGACTTCAGAAAGTTTCTTCTGTTTTTGTCTTTCTGACTGTTAGATTTATATACCGTATTATCAGACTGTTGATGGCGGCAATGTTAAATACGCAGAATAACAGAGCAAGTAGCCAGCGATTTGTTGTCTTCGCTACGCCATATACAGTACCGGTCAAAAGTTTAGGACCACGTGAAGAAATCACGAAATATCACCTATAACCTAAAATTGTGCCACTAGACGCCTGCAATTTTCTGTCTGAGCTCTCACATCTAATAGGATATATGTCGCCTGATTTCATTGAGTTAGTCCAAGTACTGAAGACGTTATGAATTTTTAATTCCTGGAAGGTCACAATAAAAAATCAAACATTTTGGTAATATTCACCAAGATATTTTTTTGTAGTCTTAACAACAGCTTTTTGTTAAACAACAAGCTTTCGATCACCTATCACAACTATGGATTTGTGGTTAAAACAGAGATGTAGTTTTAAATAATCTATCATAGCCCTGTTCTGATAATAAAACAAGCATAAACATGTAAAGACGGAACGACTCTGTTGTGTATTTGACCGGTTCTCCGCATGGAGGGTCGCTGATGAGTAACCACAACACTGACGTGTCTTTACCCAAGACGTGTCCACTCGAATAGGCCTCATTCCTTCAGCTGTCTGTGTAGCAAGCAGTTCACATTAGTTTTCAGTACACTGTGTGCAGCTAGCAGTGTGTTTATGAATCTGAGCAGGTTCATACCACATTACCTCCAAATGGGACGAAAGCAGGAGATTGGAACTGAAAAACGTGCTGTAATTGTAGCTCTGCATCACGAAGGGTATTCTAGTAGGACAATTGCAACAAAAGTTGGCGTAGTCTAATCTACAGTGGTGTATACATTGCAGCGGTTCAAGCAAACCGGTGCCAATGCAAGTGTTTCGCGATCTGGAAGGCCCCGTGTAACATCATACAGGGAAGATCAGTTCATATGTGTACAGAGTAAACGTCAGAGGACTCGTACGGCACCTGAAATTCGCGAGGAAGTCAATAATATGCGAGCTGCTCCAATCTCTGTCTCAACAGTGCAATGCCGTCTTCGTGAACGAGGTTTAAAGGGGCGCATAGCGGCCAAGAAACCTTTATTACGGACACAAAATAAGGTGAAAAGAATGCAGTGGGCACAGCAACATAAAAACTGGAGCGTGCAGCAATGGTCCAAGGTGTTATTCACGGATGAATCGAAGTCTGAAGTATTTGGGAGCCATCGTTAGCCATGTTTGTTCGTCGACTTTGTGGAGAACGTATGAAGAGTCAGTATGTGACACCTACGGTGAAGCATGGTGGAGGGTCGGTTATGGTGTGGGGATGTTTTGCGGGTGATAAAGTGATCTAGTGCGAATTAATGGAACATTAAAGAAGGAAGGATATCACAGGATACTGATCAACAATGCAGTTCCATCTGGCAAGAGGCTTATTGGTCGTGGGTTTGTTATGCAGCAGGACAATGACCCCAAACATTCTTCTAAATTGTGTAGAGGGTATGTCAATGGAAGAGAGAAATGTGGGGAACTGAAAAATATGATTTGGCCAAGTCAGTCACCTGACCTAAATCCCACTGAACTGTTATGGGATGAACTTGACAGGGAGGTCCGAAAACTGAGGTCAACTAATGTTGAAGAGCTATGGAATAATTTACACAGTTGTTGGACTGCAATATCTATACAAACAATACAAAATCTTATTTCCAGAATGGCAAGAATTTGTGCAGCTGTTCGGAGGGCAGAGGGTGGATACTTTGAAGAGGCTAAAATATAAACCACATTGTATTCTACTTAATGATAGAGAGAGAAAATACATATTTTGTTGGTCCATTTAGTTTTTACGATGTGTTTGTACATTGAAATAAAGTATCTAGTTTTGTGCATAGGTGATCGAAAACTTTTGACCGATAGTGTACCTGCCATGATAGTTTCATTTTTACTCTGCAGTTACATCCAAGAACACATTTCTGATGCCGATAACTCACACCGAGTCCTAGGACAAGTATGAGGAAAAATTGACCACCTTAGCGTTGGTTTGAAAAAGAAAGGTAAGCACACAAAAATCGGTGCCGGTAAGTCTACAAAAGAATCTTGGTGGTGATACTTGCAACGAATTAGAGTATACAGTAGATAATATTTCCAAAAATGTTCACTTTCTGATGTGACCTTCCAACAGTTAAAAATGTATAACTTCTACAATAATTGGCATAACTCAATGAAATCAGATTACGTATGTCATATTAGATGCGAGAGCTCAGGAAAAAAATACAGAGGTCTAGTAGCACAATTTTAGGTTCTAGATGATATTTCATGATTCTTTTATGTGGTCCTAAACTTTTGACCGGTACTGTAAGGCACTCATTTCGTCGACCACGTCTACTCTACCTTTTATAGCATTGTAGAGGGTAATAATCTCAGGCTTCTTCGCATCGCCTTTGCTCTCGTCAATTTTGGCATCATGGTGCATGGTACTCATTACAATCACACACTTAATCTTCTCCGGCACATAGCTGACAATTGTGCAGTTTTTCAGTCATTCAGGCCATCCAGCATCTCAAGAATACGTAAACGTTCCGTTTCATCCATGTTTCCTGTAATATACACAGAGAATGAAGTTATGGGCTATGATTTGTGTTCATACTGAGGTAAAGAAACACAAAAGCGCGAAGTGAATCTACGTTGGGTCTAGTGAACCCGTGCTTGACATACCTGCTTGCTACCGTTGGGTCTGTGGAGCTCTAAACAATTGAAACAAAGCTGGAGTGTAACGTCACGATTGGCGCGCACGACCAAACTATTAACAAAAGTAAAGTAGGAAGCTATACTGAGACCCACGAGAGTTGGAGACTAACGTTTAGCGCCACCGGCGAAAAAAAAGTTGACTAACGCTGCTCGAAAATGGTTTGTTGCTATGGCAACGATAGCAGCCATGTCAAATTTAAGGAAGCTATAGCCACGTGGGTTGGCTTGCTCTGTCACTTTTGTGATATGATTCAGAGTGGCACTGTGATAGTTGTTGCTGCTTTCTGTATTTACGTGTTTGTTTTCTGAATACTATTTTCGTTGTTAGTTTTTTGTCTTGTAAGTTAATCAGTGGCTAGCTGTACAGTTCTATTCTGTATTTATCATGTGCATTTGTTGAGGCTATTGTCAGAAACTGATGAAATGAAATGTCGTATGGCGTTTAGTGCCGGGATATCCCAGGACAGGTTCGGCTCGCCAGGTGCAGATCTTTCTATTTGACTCCCGTAGGCGACCTGCGCGTCGTGATGAGGATGAAATGGTGATGAAGACAACACATAAACCCAGCCCCCGTGCCATTGGAATTAACCAATTAAGGTTAAAATCCCCGACCCGGCCGGGAATCGAACCCGGGACCCTCTGAACCGAAGGTCAGTACGCTGACCGTTCAGCCAACGAGTCGGACAGAAACTGATGATTTTAGTGATCATGAAAACTCACATTTATCGGCAATGACGGGTTCTGTCTTAAATGCTGGAATTAGTAACATGAGTTGAGGAACGGGTCAAAGTTTATTGAATTGCAATAGGCCTGCATGTTTTATTAACAACTCAGCCGGTATGAAAGTGTGATATATCGCAAATGAAGGTAACTATGACAACGCAGCGTACTTCGTAGTTACTGCTTTCGCCGCCCAAAAGTCAGACTACAACTCTTGTGGTCCCAGCTACAGAAGTCAGATGAGCATTGTCCACTGTTGCCAACATGTTCAGAAACACGAATGGACAACTGCATGGTTTCTAAGATCCAAGAGTAGCAACGGAGGAATAAAGGTATTTCTGGTGTACACATATAGTACAAGTCACCTACTTATGACAGAGATGAAACATTAATTTGAAATTTTTGCCTCGTAGAGTTTCACGGCCGGAGGTAATGTCGTCATGTTGCAGTGGAATAGTGGAACTAGCCGTCATCGCTAAGTTATGGTACACGATATGCCATTAGTTCAGCGAGAGCAAGGCTGTTCTATCCTGGAATATGATTTGATGATGTAACATTGTGACACGTGACGATGATTTCCATCCCATCTTCAGTTTTACTGCCGATGACCTCACGAAATTTCAAAATACACGAGCTACTCATTAATAATTATTTCGTATGACCTACTCATTTATAATTATTTTGTAAAATCCAGTATTACGAATTACTTTGCTTGACAGAACGCAACGAATGAATTTCAATTAGAGGTTCAGTAAACTTTAATGTTGCTGCTAGTAACTTGTATTTACATACAATAGTGACTAGTGAAGAAACCTTTAACGCAATTGCTGGTATTTGGAATCGTTCTCCGTCGGGATAGAATGAGTCGCGAAGGAATTGGAAAATAATCGTAAGAAGCGATTCGTAATGAATAAATGAATCGTTAGAATCGATTCTTGAAAAATAATGCTATTGCCCAATGCTAACCGCTTGTTAACCTCCTCCATCCCCCTCCCCCTGCCTGGAATTCTAAAAAATGTTGGAATTTGATTGTTTAATGTCATACCAGATTATTTCAGAAACTGAAGTTGCTGAACAACTGTTATAAACGGTTACGATAATTTTTGAAAAATGAAAGTGGCAGAAAAACAATGGCAAGTTCTTAACACAGGCAAATACACTAATCAGCTAGAACATTATGACCACCTAGCTAATAGCCGGTATGCCCACCTTTGGCACAGATAACAACGGCGACGCATCTTGGCATGGAAGCAAAGAGGCCTTGGTAGGTCGCTGGAGGGAGTTGGCACTACATCACATACACAAGTCACCTAATTCCCGCAAATTCCGGAGAGGGGCTCGATGAGTTCTGACAGTACGTTCAATCACATTCCAGTTGTGTTTGATCGGGTTAAGATATGGCGAGCTGTGGGGCTAGCATATCAATTGAAAATCGCCACAGTGTTCCTCGAACCACTTCATCACACGCCTGGCCTTGTAATATGGCACATTATCTTGTTGAATAATGCCACTGCCATCGGGAAAGATGATCGTCATGAGGTCCGCTAAGGGTGTACGATACTTCTCGGCCGTCATGGTGCCTTGCACGAACTCCACTGGACCTATGGATGCCCACGTGAATGTGTCGCAGAGCACAATTGAGCTGCCGCCTGCTTGTCTCCGTCCCGCAGTACAAGTGTCAAGGAGCTGTTTCCCCTCATAGACGACGGATTCGCACACTCTCATCGGCATGATGAAGAAGATATCGGGATTCATCGTACCATGCAATGCTCTGCCACTGCGCCAACGTCCAGTGACGATGGTCACGTGCCCATTTCAATTGTAGTTGTCGATATCGTGGTGTTAACATTGGCACGTTCATGGGTCGTCGGCTGCGGGGGGTCACCCTTAGGAGTGTTCGGTGCACTGTGTGTTCAGACACACTTGTACTCTGCTCAGCATTAAAGTTTGACGTTAGTTCCGCCACAGTCCGCCGCGTGCCCTGTTTTACCAGACTGTCCAGCCTACGACGTCCGACATCTGTAATGAGGGGTGGCCGCCCAAAACCTCGACGTTTAGACGTGGTTTCACTTTGGGTTTGCCACTTGTTGTGAGACACCACACCACTCCTAGAACACCCAAGAAGTCGTGCAGTTTCCGAAATGCTCGTGCCGAGCCTCCGGGCCATCACAATCTGCCCTCGGTCAAACTCAGATAGATAGCGCGTTTTCCCCGTTCAACACACGGACAGCACGCTCACTGATACTAAATGCACCGTGCGTGTGTCCGACTAGCAGTCATTCCTCGTCAGGTGACGCTGCCATCGTCTGGATGGGTTTATATCGATAGTAAGTAGCTGATCATAATGTTCTAGCTGATCAGTGTATGTGGAACTCGTAAGTACGAACTATTACTAACACAATGGGCTCCACAAATAAAGTACGATTTGCGACCTGCAGCCAGCCGCACTTTCAGACACCAGTGGTTACAGGAACATTCTACGTAGCTATGCTATTCTCGCGAGCTGCAGCCAGCCGCACTTTCAGACACCAATGGTTACAGGAACATTCTACGCAGCTATGCTATTCTCGCGAGCTGCAGCCAGCCGCACTTTCAGACACCAGTGGTTACAGGAACATTCTACGTAGCTATGCTATTCTCGCGAGCTGCAGCCAGCCACACTTTCAGACACCAGTGGTTACAGGAACATTCTACGTAGCTATGCTATTCTCGCGAGCTGCAGCCAGCCGCACTTTCAGACACCAGTGATTAAAAGAACAGCGTGGCTATGATATTCTCGCGAGCTGCAGCCAGCCGCACTTTCAGACACCAGTGATTACAGAAGCATGCTACATGGCTATGCTATTCTCGCGAGCTGAAGGGCGCCTTACGCCGAACGTGTGTTCTGTTTAACCCGAGTGTTAAGAGGTCTCCAAGGGGCGTTCATTACGAAGCCTTTAACAAAATACGACGACTTAAACGCCAGCGCCAAAGATCATACAGCACCAAATTAAGTACAGAGAACCATCAAACAAGGTCCAAGAAAAACACGTTCTGGATATCTATGAAGGAAGACAACTCACGGTGGATGATCAAATCAGTAGTAGTCTCCACCATCAGATTGAACAAAATAGAAGCTGGAACCAATTTTGTCAATATTATTTTCTGTGGCAATCATGTTATCTCACATCAAGGAAAAATGTCAGATACCGCAGTGTTTCATGATTTATTGGCGTTATGCCTGAAAGCGGGAGAAGTTGTACTAAAAGAATATCGTTAAAATTCTGCATAAAATGCCAAGTACACTTCTCATCGAATTCAAAATGAAATGATAGTGTTTTGTGAACAGGAATTATGAGAGATACTGGTTACGGAAGCAAATGTATCTATTGCCTTCTCTGTTATCGCTGACTAGACAGCTGAAGTATCTGGAACTGAAAGGCAGCCTATTGGAATTTGGTTGTAAAGGATACTAGCTGAAGTATCCGTCATTGATGGGATAATTACTTAGCATGTGCATTATTATATTTTTTTGTCCACACCTCATGGTTTCGCCAGATTCTGAAGCGCATACGTGGGCAGGGTTCTCCCTCTCAGCGGCTTGTCGTGACGTACTCTCTTCCTTGCCCTCTGTGGCCCATTGCAGTTTAATATTGTTTTGAATTATTGCTGATCTTGTCCGGCTCTATGGCTAAATGGTAAGCGTGCTGGTCTGTGGTCACAGGAGTCGCGGGTTCGATTGCCGGCACGGTCCGAAATTTTAACCATAAATGGTTAATTTCCCTGGCACGGGGACTGGGTGTTATGCCGTCTTCATCACCATTTCATCCTCATCACGACGCGCAGGTCGCCTACGGGAGTCATATTAAAAGACTTGCACCAGGCCTCCCTGGAGGCCACAGGGCATTTCATTCCTGATCTTGATTTGATCTCTTCCTTCCGCTATAAAATAAAGCCAAGTATCGGATTCCGATATTGTAGGCCTTCACATCTAGTTTTCTTTTGACTGTGATATTGGGGCATTCAATGTAAAGGGAGTCCTTCTTCCTCCTTTCATTACGTTTCTTCCACGACTTTTTTTCACTACGATAGTCATCTTTACAATGTTCCTTGCGGCAGCTAGCCCTAGCCTCCGTCATTGGCGGGGCAGCCATATAGAATGTGCAAATTTATCTAACACCCCAGCAACTTTTCCGCTACCGAGCTCGATAGCTGCAGTCGCTTAAGTGCGGCCAATATCCAGTAATCGGGAGATAGTGGGTTCGAGCCCCACTGTCGGCGGCCCTGAAGACGGTTTTCCGTGGTTTCCCATTTTCACACCAGGCAAATGCCGGGGCTATACCTTAATTAACACGCCCCCTTCCTTCCAATTCCTAGGCCTTTCCTCTCCCATCGTCGCCATAAGACATATGTGTGTCGGTGCGACATAAAGCAAAATAGCAACAAACAACAACTTTTCCGCTAATATTCAGGTTGCTGTTTTACTCGGAACGCAGCAACAATCCCATCTACGGGAGATGAGTGGCAGCAGAAGAGACAAATCACATCACAACAATGATCAACGTAATGTTATTGTTGATCAGGTTTATGAGCTATCAATATTTAGTTTTCTTCCGACTCTGGGATATGGAGTCCTTCCTTCATGACTCCCTATTGTCTTATTCTTCAAGCGAACGTTCCCTTAAGATTTTTTCGCACTTTTTGGTAATCATCTTCATCATTTTTCTTGTCTATATGGACCAATAACAACGCGGTTTTACACTTTAAAACAATCATGACAAAAACTATCGCCAGTTGCAATTAAAATCTAAACTCATGAATTCTCTTATCATCGTCGGTACGGTAAAATTGTATAAGACACAAATGATTGGAAGTTTTATCCTCTATAACTTTTGGTTATGCAGTACTTTTCTATAGAAACAATAACATAGATATTTAAAAAGTAAATTTTACACGCCTTCCCCTAAGCTACCATTTCATCCAGAGTGAATAAAATTATGTATAGCCTAAACTGTAGTGTCTTATTCACTGACTTTACTTACCGATTTTCATTAATTTCTGTGTCCCCGTTTTCTCGTGGTTTGGCGTTGATATGGACTTAGTAACTAAAATCGAAATTCATGAATATCTCTGCTATCATAGCCGGTACGGTGAAAATATATAAGACACATATGATCGAAAATGCAATTCTATATAACTTTAATTATGTAGTATTTATAGACAGGACCACAAATACCATAGATATTTGAGAATTAAATGTTATGCCTTCCCCTAAACAAACATTTTACTTCTTGTGAATAAAATTATTTATATCCTAGATTGTATAGCTTCATTCCCAAATTTTACATACCGATTTTCATTAAATTCTGTTCAGTCATTTACTCGTGATGCGCATTCGTTCGTACATACATGCATGCATACAGACAGACAGACAGACAGACAGAGATGACGGAAAATTTAAAAAGTGAATGTCCTTGTTACTGTGGACACGACCGATACGGAAATACCATTCCTTTTAGATTGTGATTGCAACGTACAGACAAATCTCTTATTTTGCACCAGGCGGCCCGCGAGCGCCGTAAGCCATACATTCTACTTACAAATGCCCCGCATAAAATAATGATGAATGGGATAACTACTAACTGATTTTCACAGGGGCACTACTGCCAGCAGGCAGGTTACGTCGGAATATGAACAGATAACAACCGGGCGGTCGCTCGCAGCATGTTCCTCAGCGCTACCCGTCTAATGCAACCCCTTGCATTCGTAAGCCTCGTTTTCGACCGCATACTACTAGGCTGGTCTATGATACAACAGCACGACATTTGCTGTTTACATATCGGCAATGACTAGTGTGTCCAGCAATGACGAGTACACAGACATCATTTTAACCTATTGAGAATCTGGTTGGAAGGGGAAGCAAAAGATCGGGGTGGGAGGTGCGTCTCATCTAGAGACATGAAATGGAAGAAACAGATATCCTCTTTATGGGAGGAAGGTTGGTTTATAAAAGTGTTACTGTGTACATACGTTCAATGGTGAAAGTGCGGACTTACAGTAAATAAATTCGTAATATGCAAGTAGAAAATATTCGTGTTATCTAAGAAGAATGAGTACTTTGATCCTTTAAAATGTGTGTGGCACAGCACAATACCAAAGTAGGCATTAGGGTGTTTCTTTCTTCGATATCCTGTAACCTTGTTCCTAGAAACTACCTCCGGACGCTAAAATGTCCCGTATTTTGTTAAACATGTGAAAATTTATTAATTTTTCCAATTTTACACATCGTAACTTTAAAATAATTGTTATCGACCGAGTTGGGAGTGCGGTTAGAGTCCCGCAGCTACGGGAGATTGTGGGTTCGAAATCCACTGTCGGCAGCACTGAAGATGGTTTTCCGTGGTTTCCCATTTTCACACCAGGCAGATGCTGGGGCTATACTTTAATTAAAGCCATGGCCGCTTCATTCCCTCTCCTAGCCCTTTCCTATCTCATCGTAGCCATAAGACCTGTCTGTGTCGGTGCGACGTAAAGCAAATTGTAAAAATAAAAATAAAAAGTTATTATATTACAGACCCTGTTTTGAACGTAATAAAACCTCTGTTTTAAAAGGAAAATATTTTTCTTTCAGAGGTTACCAACACTACATCGAGTACCGAGACACTTTATTTCTCCGTCCGAAGTTCGTAGTCGACACATATTTTATGGTGTAACGACTGTAGCTAACGTGTAGAAGAAAATTGGTCGAAATAAAGCACCTATTCACAGAAGATTTTCGGAAACAGATTCCTTTCGTGAAGGCTCTCACTGATGACAGACGAAAAGGACAGACTTCCCATTAACACAGTGAAATGAATGCTAATTGCGAAATTTCACTTCAACAAATAATGTGTAGACTTGTTCCTGAAAAGACCTGCACCACCTCCGGATAGAGACACGAATTTACTTTTTCATTTAAAAAATGTGGAAGTAAAGAAGAACAAAAATATAGTGGGATATTACTAAAACACTTTGCAATTGTAACTTAGTAAACATCATCGTCCCACTATTGGGTAACAATTGAAACTATTTCACACTTAACTACTACACCACACAGGTGGATAATAATAGACAATAATGGAGATCTCTTCCGCAAAAAGATGCTGACGAATGGGCTAAACCGAGACAAGCAACTGAAAAGAAGACAAGGTACCACCTGGACAGAGGAATGCAAGCTGGCTCACTCGCAGAGAATGAGGGAATTCTGGGCTCAAAATAAAGCGAAGCAAACTGCCAAATGTAACAAGACTTAATGTGGTCCTAGATAGCCCCAAATAATAATAATAATAATAATAATAATAATAATAATAATAATAATAATAATAATAATGGTAGGAGGGCTGAAGCAGGGTTCACTTAGCTTCGACAGGTCAACTGAGTAGAGAGGGATTCGATTCCCGCCTCAGCCACCCTCGAAGTGGTTTTTCGTGGATTCCCATTTCTCATGCAGGTAAATGCCGAGATGGTACCTAACTTAAGCCCACGGCCGATTCCTTCCCTCTTCATTGTCTATCCCTTCCAATCTTCCCATCCCTCCACAAGGCCGCTGTTCAACATAGCAGGTGAGACCACCTTGACGAGGTACTTGTCTTCCTCCCCACTTGTATCCCCCGACCCAAAGTCTCACGCTCCAGAACACTGCAAGTGAGGTGGTAGAGGTGAGCTCCCCCGCTGAGTCCGAGGGAAAAACCAACCCTGGCGGTAAACGGATTAAGAAAGGAAGAAAAAGGAAAGAAAGAAAGAGAGAAAGAAAGAAAGAAAGAAAGAGAGAAAGAAAGAAAGAAAGAAAGAAAGAAAGAAAGAAAGAAAGAATAATTATAATTAATAAAAAAATAATAGGAATATGAAATTACGTTTCCCACGTCGCGTACAAGAACTGCGAATCTAGTGTTCCTCTATCTGACAACCTCCCCCCCCCCCCCCCCCACTGAAAACGATAGAAAAATAGGCAGGAGTATGCACTCAAACTTCGGCGAAAGAATTTTTTGAAATTTGGAACACAACAAATTACAACTTGATTCGGAGGCTGGGTGTTTGTGCTGTTACTTCATCTATTGTATACCCACCACACTAGTCTCCACCCGATATGGAGTTTCATATGCACAGCAGATGTCGCCCACCCTTACAAGGGCTGCATCAGGATAGATACAAGAAATAATTAGTAAATAAATAACTTAGTTTTATGGGAAATTACATTGTCGAAAGTATTTCTCACAAATGAATACCAGAATGCTTTTGGCAAATGATTGTAACTTGGCATACAGCTTGTGCAGTTTGTTAGCCGAATCTTTATCTTCCTATCGTTTATACAAGGTGTTCCCAAAATCACCAACATCGCTTAGTATGTTGTGCGGGAAGGTAAACAGATCCGTTTTCAAGAAAGAACACATTTCCAGAAACGCACGGCTTGGACGCTGTAGCGCATCGAAGTATGAGATGGTGTGCGTTCCGCATGTCGTCAATAAACCGAACATGAGTAGCACATTGGGCTCATTCCAGACTGGGTTCGAACTGTGTACCTCATGCGTCATTGCAGAGCCTACACCGGCGGTGCTGAGCCTCGCGCACATGACCCAATACGTGCGGTTGACTTTGAAAGATTTCAATCGCTCCTTGAACTCGAAAATAAGGTCCTCCGCTGACGTTACAGGAGTGCCATACACCATACTCTACATACTACCTACGTGGAACTGTCCGGCTCCTCTTAGTCGTCTCTCGATGGCCGCAAATGTGGAATGATATGGGGTACGTTTGTTTAGAAAACGTTCCGCATACAATATTGCAGCAGCTGTACCATTGCAATAAGCTTTGACATATGCAAGCACCGTGTCGGTCATTTCCGCAGCTGTGAACTGTACATGTCGCACTGCTGTTAACAAGATACTGCACTGGCAGACTACAGTACACAAGTAACGCAGTAGGATGCGCATCAAGGACTGTGTGGAGGAATGTAGCGCATGCGCAGGAATGGTATTAGGTTGTAGTCGTCCATCCGCAGTACACAGATGGCTACAGGGTTGCATACCTTCCGTATTAAGACACCAAATCGGAACAAATTATTGTCACAACCGTTCTCAGACTTCGACGCTCTCCAGCGCCCAAACCGTACATTTTTGGACAGGGGCTCCTGCTTGTAAACCGATCAGTCCGCCATCCCGCACAACATAATAAGCCTTGTCGGTGTTTTTTGCGCAAAGACACAATGCAGTAGGCCTGCCTGACAAAGCACAGCAGATGCCGCCCACCCTTCAAGGGCTTTGACATATGCAAGCACCGTGTCGGTCATTTCCGCAGCTGTGAACTGTACATGTCGCACTGCTGTTAACAAGATACTGCACTGGCAGACTACAGTACACAAGTAACGCGGGGGCGTAACGTTAGAGCCCAATGCAGGCGGGCCCAGGCCTTTAAGGGGCCCCGCAGACCGCTAGCAAAAATTAAAAATAATATCTATACCTAATGCCTCTCTGCACGGAAATGGTGAAGGCGGCTTTGTAGAATCAGTCGAAATAGTTCGTTTTACAATACGTACGCAGAGGAATGGATATTTGGTGGCTTCTAGCAGCTGTTATCGTAATTGTGTTGAGTGTAACACACCACAGGTGTAAACAATACTTGCCTTTGCTGTCTCTCGCAACACCGCGTCACACTCCTCACAAAACACCTGCACCAAATTATTTAAATATAAGACTAAGTTAGGAATGAACTCGATGGATGAAGCTGTACGCGTAAACCGCCTTCGGTGGTGGGGGCATGTGAGGCGAATGGAGAAGGATAGGTTACCTAGGAGAATAATGGACTCTATTATTGAGGGTAAGAGAAGTAGAGGGAGACCAAGAGGACGGCGGTTGTACTCAGTTTCTAACGATTTAAAGATAGAGGTATAGAACTAAATACGGCCACAGCACTAGTTGCAAATAGGGAGTTGTGGCGACACTTAGTAAATTCACAGAGGCTTGCAGACTGAACGCTGAGAAGCATAACGGTCTATAATGATGATGTATGTATGTAATAGCAGCAACGAACATTGATGCCGAAATATCATATTTTATTTAGAAAATGATATTCTTGATGCGTTGTGCACCTGAAATCTTAATATGCACAAATTTTGCTGAACATTTAACTTTTGTCACACATTTACTTGACAACAATGTATAATGCCAAAACGAAGTTGGTGTAGTGACAATACTTCTACTCAGTTTCGAACGAGCTCCCTTTGAACGAAGCTAATAACATATACTAATAACAGGCTTATCACTTGTGCGATTTGATATTTTTCAAATTTGATTTGAACAGCTTCTGATTTAACTTTTGTTCGTATATTTCTTTTGAGTTGTAATCGAATACATTATTATAAATGAGACTTCGGTATCAGTTACATATTATAGTTCCATAGTTACTGAAAAAATGAAATCACCGAGCTCGATAGCTGCAGTCGCTTAAGTGCGGCCAGTATCCAATATTCAGGAGATAGTGGGTTCGAACCCCACTGTCGGCAGCCCTGAAGATGGTTTTCCGTGGTTTCCCATTTTCACACCAGGCAAATGCTGGGGCTGTACCTTAATTAAGGCCACGGCCGCTTCCTTCCAACTCCTAGGACTTTCCTATCCTATCGTCGCCATAAGACCTATCTGTGTCGGTGCGACGTAAAGCCAACAGCAAAAATAACTATGGAGGCAGTCAAATAAAAACCTATTAAACATTATTTTTTAATAATCTTACAATGATGAATAATCCCTTTGCTTGTATAATTTAACTATATTGCTTTAGTTCTACCTGCTATAATTACATTTATATTATTATTTTGGCAGGAGTGCCCGTATCGCATTCGTTACGCCCCTGATCATACAGTACATCCTATCTACCAGAACAGTAAGACCTTCTATAGCAGTGCTTAATTCAGCCACTGTCTCCTTCATTCGGCTCCTTTCTGGCACAATTCCTTTTCTTTCTGTAAGCAATTCTCTTGGTCTTCAATTTGGCCTATTTGAATGTTAACACAGGTTTCTCCACTATTACTTAAGACTGAACATTAGACATCAGTTTTTTTTTACGTCACACCGACAGAGAGAGGACTTATGGCGACGATGGGATAAGGAAGGGCTAGGAGTGGGAAGGAAGCCTTAATTAAGGTACAGCCCCAACATTTTCCTGGTGTGAAAATGGGAAATCACGGGAAACCATCTTCAGAGCTGCCGACAGTGGGATTCGAACGCTCTGTCTCCCGGATGTAAGCTCACAGCTGCGCGGTCCTAACCGCACGGCCAACTCGGCCGGTCAGGTATTTCCTATACTGCCATAGAAGAAACTAATGAAACAACTGTTACAGTTTATGGAGAAATTATAAGAACTCTCCTCTCCTGTAAAAAAAATTGTACTCTCTAAATGTGTGCGACGTAATTCTCACATCAAATGTGTAGATAGGGGTGTTTGCCTGTGCAGTCTCCCCACCCTACAGACTTGAGTATCCCTCTTGGTTTAAGAGTTTTACGATAATTAGTTAGTGTGGTGGATATACTTCTGTCTGTAGTACGTCAAATGTAGGACATTTTCATTATTGACCTCGTAATTAATTTATTTGAACATAAACCTACTATATACACCGCTGACAAAAGGAGTTGCAATTCTCTATGACAGGTAAAACGGTCGCTAGAGTGCGTTAGTGTTGCTAGCAGGCCTGGTAGGGTAAATAAGGGGCGTGAAAAGCGTCAGATGTCGACTATGAAGGACACAGAGATGCCGCGTAGTCGTGAGATAGCGTTATCAGCACCTGACAGGGGCTTCGTTTTTGGTCTCCGTTTGGGCGGCTTGTTAAATCGTGTAATATCCAATTTGTGGGGCATTCGGATGTGACAGTGGCCCGATGTTGGACTGCATGAGAACGTGAGGGCAGGCATACTCGCCGTCAAGGTTCCGGTCGACCATGTCTGACCACCACAAGGGAGGATCGCCGTATTATGCAACGAGAACATCGTAACCGCTTCACATCTGCGCCTATCATCTGAGAACAAGCAGTGGACTCCCTGCAACATTCTGTGTGATCCCTCACCCTTGGTCAGAGATTACCAGCAGCCGGACTAGGGAATCACCACCCCATGCTTAGGTTGCCGTTAACACCACAATACAAACAGCTGCGTTGTGCCGTGACCGGGAAGTATGGAATGCTGATGAATTGCGTCGCATTGTGTTCAGCGATGAATCGTGGTTCTGCTCTATCCCGGATGACCCTCGTCTAAGAGCATGGCCGCGACATGGGGAGAGGTCCCATTCTTCCGATGTTTTGGAGAGGCACAGCGATGTTACTCCTGGCGTCATGGTGTGGGGAGCCATCGGGTATGACTGCAGGTCACAGCTGTTAGTGATTGAGGGAACTCTGACGGCACAACGATACGTCACGGGCATCCTGCGTCCTCATGTGTTACCTCTCATGCGACAGTATCGTGGTGCCATTTCTCAACAGGACAATGCTCGTCCACCCACGGCATGCGTCTCTATGAACTGTCTGCGTGATGCCGAGGTATTCCTCTGGCCAGCAAGATTTCCAGATCTGTCCCCAACATGTGTGGGACCAGCTCGGACATCAACTCCGTCCCAGTGCCAGTATCAATCACATGAAGGACTAGTTACAACAGTGGTGGGCTAGCTGGCCTCAGGAGAGGATACGACGGCTTTTATGACACCCTTCTCAACCGAATCAGTACATGCATCCAGGCCAGAGGAGGTGCAACGTGTTACTGATAAATGTGCTCGTACAGCCAAGTTCTTTGTAAACTTGACTGGATTTTGTAATGAGCGAAATAACACCACATACCCTCTCAGCACATGGAGTTTCACTTCGCTTCCTCCTCCCCTTCTGTGCGCTTCAATTTTTTTCTCAGGCAGTATGTATTTTTTGTTGTATATGGTATTACGTGTATACACCGTCTATATAAATTATCATGAACTGTTCACAATGTTGTTGCTTTATCTAATATATGCCTTTGTAAAAACGTTCCATTATTTTTTAGCTATGCCTTGCAAATTTGCTATACGTTAAAGTCTAAATAAGGATGTAAAGGGGAGGGCATAATAGTCTCTGCTAAGACCCCAACTAGTGTATGGTTCCAGTTTATTGGACCCTCACCAGGATTACTTGATTCGAGAACTGGAAAAAATCCAAAGAAAAGCGGCGCTACTTGTTATGGGTGATTTCCGACAAAAGAGTAGCGTTACAAAAATGTTGCAAAGTTTGAGCTGGGAAGACTTGGGAGAAAGGAGACGAGCTGCTCGACTAAGTGGTATGTTCCGAGCTGTCAGTGGAGAGATGGCGTGGAATGACATTAGTAGACGAATAAGTTTGAGTGGTGTCTTTAAAAGTAGGAAATATCACAATATGAAGATAAAGTTGGAATTCAAGAGGACAAATTGGGGCAAATATTCGTTTATAGGAAGGGGAAGCTGCCTCTGTGGATCAGCGGTAGAGTGTCGGCCTCCGGATCCCAAGATAGCGGGTTCAAACCCGGCAGAGGTAGTCGGATTTTTGAAAGGCGGAAAAAAGTCCATTCGACACTCCATGCCGTACGATGTCGGCATGTAAAAGATCTTTGGTGACACATTTGGTGTTTACCCGACAAAATTCATTAAATCTCAGCCATAGACGCCCAGGAGAGTTTCGGTTTACTCGGTCTGCCACCTAGTGGGGGCCTAGAGTAAAACGGAACGTCGAAATTGACGAGCAGACAGCCAGATGGCGTCAAATTGAAATGTCTGCACACGGTAGGTGAGGCCATACGATGATTATTATTATTATTATTATTATTATTATTATTATTATTATTATTATTATTATTATTATTATTATTATTATAGGAAGGGGAGTTAGGGATAGGAATAACTTGCCAAGGGAGATGTTCAACAAATTTCTAAATTCTTTGCAATCATTTACGAAAAGGCTAGAAAAACAACAGATGGGGAATCCTGACACCTGGGCGACTGCTCTAAATGCAGATCAGTAGTGACTGTGATTGATAAATACAATTTTATATACTGCAGGAAATAATTCCAAATCTTTAAGCTACTGCGATCTATTATTAGTTCTGGACTGCGAGTGCATCTCATTACGACTAAGATGCTTTTCTGTTGCGTCAAACTGGTAAAAAGACGAAGCAACAACACCGCGATGCCTTAATATATCTGATTCTGATAAGAATCAGCAGGCACAGCTGACCTAGTCAATATGGCGAGCGCATTGCAGTCTAGTATAGACATCCTGGAGCTGATTTTAACCCAATGCCACGTGATTTTAGAGATGATGGAAATTCCAATCCAGGACGGACCGAGATTGGAACCTGAATCGTCCGGGTGGAAGCAGTTAAGCCCAGAGCCTGGGGGTGGAGGCTGGCCGTAAACAGCACCGGTTAACAATCTACAATTCGTTTATCGAAGATTTCAAATGGATATTAAGGCTGGAAGGCTTAGAAGAACTAAAATAATAGTAATTAGTAAATAAATAATTATATCGTACAAACATAAAGCTTTCCTAGTCAGTATTTAGGCATAATTCTAACCGTACCTGTAGTGACAAAGATGACTTCAAAGAATATGTTTAATAAACTGTGTCCTTTTTATTTGCTGACTTTTTTATTTTTCACTATTTTAAATTAATTTAATCAAATTAATTTGTCATAAATTATTAAAACGAAATCAAACCAAAAAGGCTAACAGGGCGTGTTCTAAATGCCTAATTTTTAAAAATGTTCGTGGAACGGCAGGACTGGGACCATCCACAACGGCATGGTTTTCTAAAGTTCACTCCCTTAAATTAGACCATGGAGGTGAGGTTCGCACAGGTTCTGGTCAGGCTAAGCTACAACACTGATCAATTCCCCTAGACTGTATTCTACCACACTCTGGTGGACTCGACCATGTTTTACGGCCGGATGCCCTTCGTGACACCAACCCTATATGCGTTCGTGTTGTGTGAATATGAAGAATAGTGTATTGAAACAAACATAATTGCTCAGTCCCCGAGTTAGAGGAATTAATCAGACGCGATTAAAATCCTTAACCCGGCTGGGAATCGAACCCTGGACCCTCTGAAACGAAGGCCTCAGTGCTAACCAGTCAGCCAAAGAGTCATACTCAATAAACGGCTGCCTAGCCGAGCCAGTAAAGTCGTCTTCGGTTCATCCAGGACGTAGGTTAGATTCCCCGCCAGGAAGCCGAAAAATTTACTAACGAGATTTCTACATCTGCCTAAACCAGAGATGACAGCTAACAAGTCTATCCTCCATGTATTTCATGCCCTGCACAGGTCAGCAGCGTTTAATAATAATAATAATAATAATAATAATAATAATAATAATAATAATAATAATACCGTCCAACTTCTTGGTCGGATAGTCAAGCTTAGCGGGCTTTGGGTCTAAAGGTCCTGGATTCGATTCCCGACTGGGCTGGAAATAGTAGCCGCACCTGGCTGGGGGATTAGTCGTGTTGGTTCCCACCTCACACTATCATACAGGGTGGGTTCAAACCCAACCGTTGCTACCTTCGCCATTGGCTTTCCGTGGTTTCCCAATTTCATCAGGCAAATGCTAGGATGCACCATGACTACTACTCTTCCCATCTGCACGTGTTTTTTGCAACTTAATTTACGTCGCACCGACACAGTGGGAACGAAGCGGACGTGGCCTTGCATTTGCCTGGTGTGAAAATGGGAAACAACGGAAAACCTTCTTCAGAGCTGCATGTGTTAATAAGACGTTAAACGATAAGAAACAGTTTTTTAAAAACGTCGATGAGAATTTAGCCTACTTAGATGTCGTCCTATGTACGTCACTAATGTGCGTTTCTGTGGTGTTCATGTTGTCACACATCCATGGAAGTCAGACGATTCTTTGGCAGAGAGTTAGGAGGTAGATAGTGTTAGTATAATTGAATTGGTTTAAGAAACGTCGTAAGTCAACCAAAATAAAATGTACAGGATGCTCATCAATCGGTATCAACAGAAATGCATTGAATCAAAGTAAATGGTGCATGGTCCACTACCGGGGAAAACATGCAACATCCTCAAGGACAAGATCACTTTATTCACAAGCGATGTGCCAGGTAATTCATCACTGCAAGAGTATATGTTTAAAAATTCAGACCAAATGAAACACACATGTCACGATAAAGTGTGCCCAAACAGTCGCATCAATACACGGTGTATCCCTCTCTGGCGACAATGCAGGCGTGTATTCAGTCATGCAAAGGACCATAAAGGTGCCGAGTGTCATCCTGCAAAAGATTGTCCCAAGCATCTTGCGCCTTTCTGTGCAATTCGGCAATGGTTCTTGCGGGCTCTAAAAAACGCATAAGTTCCCGCTTCATAATGTCCCGTACGTGTTCAATCGGTAGGAGATCCGGTGATCTTGCTGGCCAAGGCAGTTGTACACAACATAGAGCACGCAGCAGCTTTATTTGGACGTGCATTGTCCTGCTCAAAAAGCGCATCACCTTCCTGTCGAAGAAATGGCAATAGCAGAGGGACAACATCCTGTGCAATGTAGCGGGCACTGATTACATTACTCTGCCGGAACACCAGCTGTGACCACTAGTTGTAACTGATTGCCCTTCTACACCATGAAGCATGGGGTGAGACCTGGGTGCCGTGGGCGAATGCACTCTGGAATAGGCCGCTCACCAGGTCTACGCCATACAAGTGGAAGTCTATCGCGTGCATACACACAGAACCTACTCTCGTCACTGAAGACGACAGAGTGCCATTCACATCTCCAGTCTAGTCTTTCACGACACCAGAGTAGCCGTGCCTGGCAGTGTTGTAGTGTCGATGGTAACCTGGCCAGAGGCACACGTAATCGTAATCCAGCTGCAAGTAGACGGTTCCCAATGGCCCTTGGTGACACATGAGGTGCAACATATGAACGGATGTCGTTCCTGGATGCTGTTCGGTTTACGGGTGTGGCAATGTTCCACAGACCACTGCTGAAAGCAACGATACACCACAGACACATTGTGCCCAACATGTGCAACAATCCGTCGACATATCCACCCAGCTTCCTTCAGGCCCACAGTGCGACCCCGTTCAAATGGCTGCAGTTGTTCAACAGGAGCACGTACTCTTCTGCGGGGCATGGTTTTTACCCTGGAATGAATGTTGCAAACACTGTTCACCTAAACTTCAGCACAGTTAATGCCCGCAGAGTCAAAACAAGAGTGTGCATAAACTGGCCTCTTGTGGGTCATCTGATCGCCGATGTCTGTGACAAATTATTCACTAACACAACAACGCCACCGTATGCACATATTATACCGCAGTGCCACTGAACACAGTCTTTGAGGATGTAGCTTGGATTTTTGCTGGCAGTGTATATACATTTTCTTTTGGGGAAGAGATATTCTCTATCCAATGATGACTATATCTTCCAAGATTCAAATAAGTCTAAAAACTCACTGTGAGAGAAGTGCTGACTTACAACGTTTCTCAAATCAGCGATTCAAGTTATTTACTATCCCGTACACATATTAGCTCACTGGACAAAAAGTATTCACCACTGGAGAAATCATTACAAGCATCATGAAATACTGGGTAACTCCACCTCTGGACTTGATTAACCACCTGGATTCGGTTAGGAATTGAGTTCACAAGGTTGTGCAGGTACGTTGCATCCAGGTTAAGCCACTTGCTGAGGATTTGATCGCTCAATTCCACCAAATTGCGGAGATGTTGATGTCAGCATTTTACCCGCTGTTCCAACGTGTACCACAGATTTTCAATGGGGTTCAAGTCAGGTGATTTTGCACGCCAATCGAGATGTAATAGGGTGGTGGAGTGTTCATAAAACCAGTCACATATGCGTCCAGCCGGATGAACTTTGCTCTTGTTATATTGAAAAATCGGAGTATAAATAGCATGCTCATCATGCAGATGTTGACTGAAAGGCAAGTCCGGCTCCATGGCTAAATAGTTAGCGTACTGGCCTTTGGGGGCAGGAGCCCCGGGCTCGATTCCCGGCTGGGTCGGGAATTTTAACCATAATTGGTTCATTTTGCTGACACGGGGGCTGGGTGTATGTGTAGTCTTCATCACAATTTCATCCTCATCACGACGCGCCGGGCGCTTACGGGTGTCAAATCAAAAGACCTGCATCTGGCGAGCCGAACTTATCCTCGGTCACCCCCCGCACTAAAAGCCATACGCCATTTCATTTCATTACTGAAAGGCAACACCTGATCATCCAGAATGTTTAAATAAATATGCTGGTTCATGTTAGAGGTCACCTCAGTAAGCGAGCCCAATCATTGATACGAAAAACATCCCCAAAACGTCACAGACCCACTTCGGCTTGAACCTGATCATGCACACATCCGGGATGAAATGCTTCATTTGGCTTTCGGTGCACTCGACGACGTGCGTCATTGGAATATAGGCGAAAACGTGATTCGTCAAACAATATTACGTTCCGCCAGTAAGCTGCTGTCCGCATTCCATGATTTCTAGCCCATTGAAGACTTGCAGCTTTGTGTGCCTATGTGAGCAATGGCCCCTTGCGAGGTGGCCGATTCCAAGTGTTCATTACATGCAGTTCCCCTAGCAATGTTCCCTCGTTAACAGGTTGAGATAAACCTTGATTCACTGACTGCAGCAATTTCTGTCGGGTATGGAAGCGATTATGATTCACAAGCCGTGAAACGCGTCTCCGGACCCTCTTAGTCAGCATCTTTTTCCGACCACAATTCTCACGTCGTGTTTCGTGGCGACGTAAAGTACTCCACCGCTTGTAGACACGTTGAATAGTCCGCTGCGAAACACTAACAAATCCAGCAACTTCACGTACCGTATGGCCTTGGGCACGGCCAAACACGATTGCACCTTATTGCCACTCTGTCACATCCGTACATCCACACATGTTGACGTACACTGTCCGCTTGAAACATCAATGTCTCACAGATCGAAACTGCCTTATGCTCACGTAGAGGCAGTGCGCGTGCGATTGAGCGTGGGATTCGTTCGCTGCGCCAACTGTATAGGCTTAACTATCCATCTGTGCGCACTAGGGTGACTAATTTTGTCCCTTGAGCTTATTTTCCTACACCAATGCTTAAATTTCGAGGTATTTGCACTATCCACAGTGTTTACCATAAACAAATAAGTAATGTGTTAAATACAAAGCCTATACAAAAGAAATAAGTGAATAAAATTGTCACTTTCTACCCTATACGGGTGCCTTATGCCAATAGGAAGAGGAGCTGTCCACTTTTGCGGCGCGTTTTCGAAATATAGCTTACGTTCATTACAAGGCCACGAGGCTGCAGTTTCCAAAGTGGCCGGTCATTAGAGGAATGTATTCCGTGTGCTCCGATTTGAGGTTTTCAATTCCGTTATTAAAGTGTTTCTTTTCCCCAATTGGATACTGATTCAACACCTACGTTCTCCAAATGTACGGAGCTCCTCTTTATTTTGACTGGAATGTACAAGTGTTCCTCAGCCATGTTCTTTCACAGCACTGGACTGGCCGACAACTTTCTGCGTAGCCGAAACTCACGACCTACGATTCTTTCCTCTGGGGACAAGTTCAACACAACGTGTACATGCCACCATTACCCACGTCCCACCAGGCTCTTCCAAGTGGAATAGAACGTGAACTACAGTAATTTGATTATCATGTTTATATGGGCGATGTGATGTGACCAATACATTTTAGGACTCAAACTTCGACAGCCGCTCCTCCTAATGACACAAACTGTACCTGTGTCACACACTAAGAGATACATGTGACGGACAATTTTTTTAAATAATGTTATTTACTGTTTACGTTTCGGAAGAGGCAAGTTCTTGGCATACTCTGATAGTGAGATTCGTAGCTTTACTGACGGCCAATAAAATCCATTCTGGAAGACAGAGGTACGGGCGGACAACTCCTCCTCCTCTCTGTTCTGAGCGATATGCAAGTGATCATATCTATAGAGACAGATCAGGTCAGTTTATTGGGTTCTCGTCTTGTGGGGCGGGCGACGATGTACTCTCTATAGCTTACTCATGTTCTCCGCTGTTGTCGGGTGCCAAACAGATGGATCATAGTCAGAACAGGCCGCAACTATAGAAAGTTACACTGCCCTTATTACTCTTAGCCTGAAGTCTCTTGAAGTTGTGCACAGGAAACGCAGGATTTTCGTTACTTCATTTCGCCTCTTCACACTGTACTTTCTATTGTAAGTCGTCGCACATAGTTAGGCCTAGAATACTCTCAAAATATCAATAGAAAACAGCAAGGTCACCATGCTAAAGAGAAAAAGATAGGATTTACTAAATACATAAACAAGAGCAATGAAAGGCAAGTGGAGAAATAACTCGAGGTTGGTATGAAGAACAATATGATGTGTGTTGCAGGCGGTCGAGACAATGCGGCAAATCCCTCAATGGCACTGTTTGCGGTACAGGAGGTTCGACCTCGTCAAGAGATGCCGCAACTACAGAAATGGTCGTAAACATTAATTAAGGTATGTATGAAACATGTTTTTCCAGATTTTTGAGTGTGTTTTGTATACAAGTACTTAATTCAAGTTTTCATTTCGATAGTATAAAACAAATAAAACCGAGCTCGATAGCTGCAGTCGCTTAAGTGCGGCCATTATCCAGTATTCGGGAGGTAGTGGGTTCGAACCCCACTATCGGCAGCTCTGAAAATGGTTTTCCGTGGTTTCTCATTTTCATACCAGGCAAATGCTGGGGCTGTACCTTAAATAAGGCCACGGCTGCTTCCTTCCCACTCTCCTAGCCCTTTCCTATTCCATCGTCGCCATAAGACCTATCTGTGTCGGTGCGGCATAAAGCAGCTTGCAAATATATATATAGCGTCTGCTTTCGTAGCCCCCTGTGAGACTATTATGTTGTTAATACGAATACAACTTCCCCCATGAGGAGGCTGGTTCTGGTTGAGTCGATATACTGATTGGCAGTTCACCAACGCACAGTTAAGGAAGATTGTTTTGGGGGAAGTAACATGTCCCCCAATAGCCGAGCACCATACTGTATGGTCGATCTCCGTCAGGTCCCCATGAGCGACCGCTGCTCAGCTCGAGACCTACACATTACGAGGCGACGCGTGGTCAGCGCGAAGAATCCTCTCGGGCGTTATTCTTTTTTTTTTTTTTTGCTTTACGTCGCACCGACACAGATAGGTCTTATGGCGACGATGGGACAGGAAAGGCCTAGGAATGGGAAGGAAGCGGCCGTGGCCTTAATTAAGGTACAGCCCCAGTATTTGCCTGGTGTGAAAATGGGAAACCACGGAAAAACATCTTCAGGGCTATCGAGTGTGGTTCGAACCCACTATGTCCCGGGTGCGAGCTCACAGCTGTGCGTCCCTAACCGCACGGCCAACTCACCCGGTTTTCACTTGTTTATTGTCAGTTTGTTTATTTTCTTTTGTAAAAACTTCACCCCGGTCATTAGCCCGGATAATCGAGAGTATACTGCATATACACTCTGGTGATACACAAGTATCTATGCACTCTCAATATTATAGAAACTGTCATCAGAATCTCTCATTTCATGTCTAATTACAATAATTCACACACAAAAAATGCTGTGTGTTCCTTGAAAAAAGCTTTGTTGCACAGCTTGCAGTATGTAGTGGTCGTTCGTCTCTTCTTTGTAGGACAAATATAGCAAACAGTACGTCTTGCAGATTGACGGGTCTTCCTTTTAAAGTGCCAATAGTTGGAATTATGTTTTCCTTGCCCACCCTGTGAAGATTCTCGGTTTCAAGAGAAGCACTTCCTTCTGCACTTAGAAGGTCTTCATCGGAGCTGTCAACTTCTTCTTCTTACACATTATCGTCTGTTTCCAAGCAAGTGCTTTCATCATCAGTAAGAACATCATTCAGATATTATTTCCCAAATTCGTCCAAAATAGTTCCAATCTTATCAGCAAGGAAAGGTCGTCCGCACACAGACAACTGAAAGTGAACGAAATATCGATCTGATTACTAAAAACTAATGTGAGATTTAATACATACACTAATCCACGAAGTACTCCAAGAAAGACTATATGAACACAAGAAAAATAAAAGAAATCTACCGTCTATCTTCTTCAGCTCAAAAACTTCACATCCACTACAGGTAAACGATCATCATTTTTACGACGAACCTCCGATACAACAAGACGCGGGAACACCGCACACCGAAGTATCGCTTGAGCTCATTGTTGAAGGTACTGAGGGAATCAGACTCGAGATTGCTCACAAATGCCGTTTAGAGTGAGAAATGTATACTAGTGGCGTAAATTTTACAACCTTACCTATCCAGGGTTAAGATCGTACGATAGCACCACATCTGAAAGCAGTGGCGGCGCGTGACTTTTACTGTAAAGGAAGCACATAACATAAGCTAAGGAGATATATACAGTAAAATAAATATAATAACTCAAATTGTCTTGTGCTATTTGAATGTTAATTCCATCCGCCTCTCGTTCCTGACGAATCCTTCTATGACAAGGCCGTAGAATTCTTCTTCATTGTTGAATGCGCTTGAGAACGGTTGGCTGTTGAGAGAGCTCTTGCATTATTGTAGTGAAAAAGTAGTGAAAACCTATTGAAATAGCTAAATTTTGTGTATATCTGATTCATTTTGTGCTGTTTATATAGTGGTGTTTAGTACTTGTTGGTAGAAATTGGGAGTAGTGATATTTATTTAAATTTTGTAACAAGTAATTCAGCTGGTCGTCAGTAAATTACGTTTTCTAGGTTAAGTAGGCTAGCTAGGTTTAGGAAATACTTTAGGTAATAATATTAACTTTAAAAATATTTGTAAGTATCTGTAGGTTCGTTGGTTTTACTTACAAAGGCAGATTATCATAAGGAATAGTACCGTAACTTCTGCAGCAACTTCTCCGGTATTTCGTATAGATATCCGTTCAAACTATCGCGAAGGTAATAATTTACTACATTAAAAAACACGATACGCCTGTAAACTACCATTTAAAAAGAAGTTAAAGAGATTACACGGTAACAGTTAACAGTCGTTGTATTGTTATTGATTATTGTCGCTCCTCATATTCAAATATTGCATTGTTGGCTACAGTCGTGAACAACGGGTGTAGTGTAGTCAAGTAAATATAAATAAAAATCAGCTGACCTTGTATTCCATTCATTTGTACTTCTGAGTAGGTAGTTAAAGTATCCGTAATTTATATTTCGCTCCCTCGATCTTTCAGTATTTATGAGCGGTTAGCTACTAATAATAAAGTTCATATATCCCAGCAATTGCAGTTCAAGTCCCTGGAGTAGTAGTAGTAGTAGTTTTGATAGAAATATTTGAGAAATTATTGTAGACAACCTCGTATTTTTCAGTAGGCCTAATTAAGGACACCTTTATTCTCCGTCCCGTGGAGTAGGGAAAATAATAGTAATCCACCAGCTGTAATAATCACATACCGGTAACCACATTTCAGTAGAATTGTAGTGAAGATAAGGTATAATATATTAGATAGTATCTTGCCAGTTATATTCGTGTTTTTCTTCGTGTACGGCAATCCTTTCGATACTTAAGCATTTAACCAAACGCAGTGTAGTGTAGATACATTGTAGTACAGATACAGTACATTTAGATAGTGCCGTATCTTGCCTGCTATATTCGTGTGTTATTTTTCGTGCGTATCTATTAGACCGTAGGGACTAATAATAATTTGTCTAGGCATTTAGCTTCGTTAGCTTCGTTGGTAATCTTTGAGTACAGTAGTTCTTGCAAATTTCATTTCTGTTGTGCTTAGTTTAGTGACATACGGTACGGTACCGGTATCGTAATTAGGATACGTCTGAAAGTAGTTTAAAATTACTGTAGTGTACTGTACAGTAGTATACGAGTAATATCCTATTAGAATTTAGTGTGATTATTTTATTATTGTAAAATATTTGTGTAGTATTGGTGTAGTAGAAGTATCCGTAGAAACTCTTACTAAAATACTGTTGTTGTAGTTAGAATAGGCTTAATTGCAGTTTGGAATTGTGTAGTTCTTGTGTAGGCTATTACTTTAGATATTCAGTAATTAACAGCAGTTTTTATCCTGTCAGGGGTTGTAGGATAAAAAAATAGAGCACGACTAAGTAGTATTCTGGGTAGTCGTATATTAATTACCTTATTGTTGTGTACTATCCCAGACAATATATCCCTCCGTTCATTTATTTGTTTGCAAATAAGTTATTTTATTTTTAATTTCATTTTCCCCCCGTAAAGAATGGCCAAGGAGCGCGAGTGTACTTACTGTGGGTGTGGCGAGGTATTGAGGGGTATGAGGGAGGAGATGGAAAGTTTGAGGGAGATAATTGGGATTCTCACAGAAGACAGGAAGGAAGATAGGACTCCCTCAAACAATGTACAGGTTACAGTAGGTGTACAAGAGGGAGGGGTAGGAAAGGGAGGAGTTGTAGAAGACAGGTGGTCTAATGTTCTAAGGGGAAGGAGATTGCAGGCTAAGGGCTCTATTCAGGATCAGGATTCAAGACAGGTGTCTGTGCGAAATCGGTACGAGTCACTCCAGGTAGAACAACAGAGGGACGATGAGGGACAGGGAACTGTTGCTGAGATGTGTGGAAGTAGGAGGAAGGGAAAAGGTAGGAAAGGAAAGTGTAGAGTAGAGGATAGGAAAAGACAGGTGGAACAGGGTCATGGGAAGGAGAAAAGGGAGGAGGAAGTAGCTTCTGCAGCTATCAGGAAAGATAGGGCTGACCAGGAGGGGAGGGGATCAAATGAGGTGGGTAGGGTTGAGACTCTGGTCATGGGGGATTCCATCGTTAGACATGTGGGGAAAGTGTGTGGAGGAAAGGGTACCAGGGTAGAGTGTTATCCAGGAATTAGGTTGAGGCAAATGTTGAGGAAAGTAGAAGAGAGGGAGGAGGGGAAGGAGAAGGTGGTAGTGTTTCACGTTGGTACCAACAACGTAAGGCAACACCTGATATAAGTACCAACATAGTTGGAGATGTGTGGGATCTGGTAAATGCAGCACGGGTGAAGTTTAAGAAAGCGGAGATTGTTATTAGTGGAATACTGTGTAGAAGGGCTACTGACTGGAGGGTGATTGGGGATTTAAATGAGACTATGGAGTGGGTATGTGGGAAACTGGGAGTGAAATTTCTAGATCCTAATGGGTGGGTAGGAGATAGGGATCTGCACTCAGATGGCCTTCATTTAAACCGCAGTGGTACGTATAAGTTAGGAAATTTGTTTGGAAGGGTAATAGGGAGGTACATTCAGGGAAACGGGATGGCCTAGGGAGCGGTGATAAGGGAACAGGGAACTGGAAATCAAGTAGGGATGACATAAAATTGTTAGTGTTGAACTGTAGAAGTATTGTAAGGAAAGGAATAGAATTAAGTAATTTAATAGATATATATTTACCCGATATTGTAATAGGAGTTGAATCATGGCTGAGAAATGATATAATGGATGCAGAAATTTTCTCACGGCACTGGAGTGTGTATCGTAGAGATAGGATAGGAAGGGTGGGAGGGGGAGTGTTCATTCTGGTGAAAGAAGAATTTTTAAGCTACGAAAAAGTTAAAGATGAGACACATGAAATTCTAGGTGTAAGGCTCATTTCTAAAGATAATAGGCAACTTGATATATTTGGAGTATACAGATCGGGAAGGGTAGCACTGACGCGGATTCGGAATTATTTGATAGGATAGTCAGGTATGTGGGAAACGACATGGAAAGAAATGTGATTGTAGCGGGAGATCTGAATTTGTCAGATGTAAGTTGGGAAGGAAATGCAAACGACAGGAAGCATGACCAACAAATGGCAAATAAGTTAATATGGGAAGGACAGCTGATTCAGAAAGTGATGGAACCAACTAGAGGGAAAAAAAATCCTGGATGTCGTGCTGATAAAACCAGATGAGCTCTATAGGGAAACTGAAGTAATAGATGGTATTAGTGATCATGAAGCTGTTTTTGTCGTAGTTAAAAATAAATGTGATAGAAAGGAAGGTCTTAAAAGTAGGACTGTTAGGCAGTACCATATGGCTGATACAGCAGGCATGAGGCAGTTTCTAAAAAGTAACTATGATCGGTGGAAAACGGTAAATAAAAATGTAAACAAACTCTGGGATGGGTTTAAAGAAATTGTTGAGGAATGCGAAAACAGGTTTGTACCATTAAGGGTGGTAAGGAATGGTAAAGACCCACCTTATTTTAATAGAGAAATAAAGAGACTAAGAAGGAGGTGCAGACTGGAAAGAAATAGTTAGAAATGGCTGTGGAAGTAAGGAGAAATTGAAGGAACTTACTAGAAAATTGAATCTAGCAAAGAAGGCAGCTAAGGATAACATGAAGGCAAGCATAATTGGCAGTCATACGAATTTTAGTGAAAAATGGAAGGGTATGTATAGGTATTTTAAGGCAGAAACAGGTTCCAAGAAGGACATTCCAGGAATAATTAATGAACAAGGGGAGTGTGTATGTGAGGATCTTCAAAAGGCAGAAGTATTCAGTCAGCAGTATGTAAAGATTGTTGGTTAGAAGGATAATGTCGAGATAGAGGAGAAGACTAAGGCCAAAGAAGTAATAAAATTTACATATGATAACAATGACATTTACAATAAGATACAAAAGTTGAAAACTAGAAAAGCGGCTGGAACTGATCAGATTTCTGGGGATATACTAAAGACAATGGGTTGGGATATAGTACCATATCTGAAGTACTTATTTGATTATTGTTTGGTCGGAGAAGCTATACCAGATGAATGGAGAGTTGCTATAGTAGCCCCTGTGCATAAAGGAAAGGGTGATAGACATAAAGCTGAAAATTACAGGCCAGTAAGTTTGACATGCATTGTATGTAAGCTTTGGGAAGGCATTCTTTCTGATTATATTAGACACTAGCAAGATACCCGTGCTTCGCTACGGTATTATACTGAAATTTATAATTGAATGCTTATTGTTTTAGATATATAATCCGCCGAAATTCGCGAACTGACTCGTTTTCTGCGAGAATCCACCAAAATTCCCGATCTGACTGGTTTTCTATTATTTCACGGCACGTTTCCTCCCATTTTTCAATCTTCCTTTCCAGCAATCGATTTCGTACTTCCCGGGCTAGGCTCAGGTATTCCTCCCGGTCAGTTGGGTCCGTAAATCTTTGTCATCTTTTCCTATAATCAGTTTTAATATGGATAAAATCCTTCAGGAGATCCGGCGTGGTGTCATATTGGGTGCCTTGGCGGCACTGAACCCGCGGCCGGACTGCATTCTTAGTCATTTGTCCAGGAGCCGTTACCAGCGCGGTCCGCACATTTGACGACGGTCCGGAATATTATTATTATTTTTATTATTACTATTATGTGTTGCTGGAATGGCTGATGACAGGGAAAACCGGAGTATCCGGAGAAAAACCTGTCCCGCCTCCGTTTTGTCCAGCACGAATGTCACATGGAGTGACCGGGATTTGAACCACGGCACCCAGCTGTGAGAGGCCGGCGCGCGGCCGCCTGAGCAACGGAGGATACTTATAAGTACATTAATAACAGTAAAATCAATTGGATACACCTCCTTCAACACCCCACCGCCGTTAAGTTTATTAACCGCCACCCCCCCCCCCCAAAAAAAATAATAATGCTTGTTTCTTTATGTTTAAGGGAGATTCCAAACACCAATGTTCACGTCTATTACCTTCAGTTTTGAGATATAAGTATCCCCATAAAAATAATTTACTTTTTTCACTTCATTTCACAATACTCCCCCCCCCCCCCCCCGAAGTGAATTTTCCCCTCAAAAAATACTTGTTTCTTTAATAGTAAAGGATCTTCTAAATACCAATTATCACGACTCTAACTTCTTCAGAGTTTTTGATTTATGTGTCCTCATGAAAGGAATTCAACTCCTTTACACTCCCGCCCTCCAAGATGGTTTCCCCACCAAATGCGTTTTTCTTTGGTTTTAAAGGAGATCCAAATACGAATTTTCACGTCTGTAACAACTTTATATTTATTAGATGTATGTATTCTCATAGAATTAAGTCAATTAATTTTTCAATTCTTTCACCCACCCCCCTCCCCCCCGCCTTCAAGGGATTTTCCGAGAATACGTGTTTCTTTACTTTTAAAGCAGATTGTAAATATCAAATTTCACGTCTGTAACATCTTCATTTTTGAGATATCAGTAGGCTAATTAAAAGAATTCAACACCATTTTCAGTCACTTTTACCCCCCCCCCTTCCACCCGAGTGGTATTTCCGGAAACTAAAAATACACGTTTCTTTATGTTTAATAGAGATAAAGAATACCATTTTTCACTTCTGTAACATGTTAAGTTTTTTTAGATATACTGTAAAAATTCTCATTTTAAAATTTCACCCATTTTGAGTTCCCCTTAAGCGGAGTTTCCAAAAACAAATCACCTATGTTTCTTTACATTTACAGGAGATTCCAAACACCCACTTTTTACGTCTGTAACATTTTACGTTTCCAAGATATTCTGTGGATATAGTCTTTCAAAAAATTCACCCCAATTTGTCACTCCTGTTTAACCGCCATTAATTGGATTTTCCAAAAACTAAAAAATATGTGTTTCTTTATTTTTAAAGGAGATCCCAAACACCAATTTTCAGGTCTATAATATCTTTCGTTTCTGAGATATATGTATCCTCATTAAAGGCATTCAACCCATTTTTCACCCTTTTACACCCCTCCTATTAGGATTTACAGGAAACAAAAAATACATGTTCCTTTATTTTTAGAGGAGATTCGAACTACAAATTTTTACATCTGTAAATTTTAAAGTTTTAAGTTGTAGACACACTCATTTTAAAAAATTCACCCCCCCCCCCTTTTTCACCCTGCAATATTTGGATTTTCCAAAAACGAAAATGTTACCGTGTTTTTGCGGTAGTTAGAGGTGAAAGAAGGTGCGGGTGTGAACGGGTCTCAAGCTACGAAATTAGAGTGCATGTAAAATTAACAAGGTTATATTTTCTTTTCAAAATAAAGAAATAACAAGCATGGCAAGTACAGAGTAGCAAGGCAACAAAATGTAGTTACAATATTTACCGGATTTGGGCTTCGCGCCCCGACTTCACAATTCTTGGGCAATCAGCCCAACCTTACTCCAAAATAAGTTTTAACAGAGGGGCAGAAAACCCCATTCATGCTCAGGAGCACTTGCTCCAAATTACACAGAAAAGCCTCCCCGAGGCATACAACACTCAATTTTCGAGAAAGAGCCACTCGCTCTCAACATTAAGCCTATTAAAGGCCATACCAAACTCCACCTTCAAGTTGTCCTCTCAGGACATATACACAGGGGTAAAATACCCAACCTACTGAGGTCTATTAAATAAGAAAAAAGGTTAATTACATGACCTCAAAAATAACCACTTGAGAGAAGGCGACCTGCACTCCTAATACATTTGTTTAAAACCTACTTGGCACTAGGCCATTAATGCAGGGGCTAATCCCATACTAAAGAGGTGACTTTAGAAAGGAACAATTTACATTACGTTAAAGAAGAATAGGTTGAGAAAAAAATAAGTTCACCTCAAAACAATATGAGTGGGAGCTCGAGAGGGATAAGCACTCTCTATCCCGATATGCAGTTTAAAGATAGAATAGATACCAAGGGTCTTTACATTTTAAGGAAGGTTACATTATGGAAAAACTCCGGACCCGCCCCGAGAGTTAAACTGCTGAGCTAGCAAAGAAAGAAGTTATTAATCGGCCATTACCTTGTTGTTGACCGCTGCCGAATAAAGAGGCGCTTCCCGCCCCCTGCTATGTACTTTACACACAGAAAGATGGAACAGAAGTGGCGCAGAGACCCAAAAATCAGCAGTTTATATACTCTCGCGGAAAGTTCGAGGCGTTTTTGGAATGAGAACACCCTCCCACCAAAACTTTATTGGTTAGGGATAAGCAGCATATTCAAGTTGGGGGAAGATACATCAGATTGGTCAGAAATTAATTAAAGAAATTCGGGATTGGCTAAATACAAAACAAGGGGAAAGAGAGGGGTATACAGCCAACTTAAACAATAACAGAAAGAAATTTAACAAGAAACAAACTTTTGAAATAAACATTTCTCCAAAAAACAGTTCTTTCACATCGCACTAGGGTGCACCATTGTAGTTTTTCAGTAGTGTCCTCTAGAAGAGAAAGTTCACACTTCTTACTACCGGTAAAACAAAAATACATCAAAAGTGGCACAGTTCAAAAACTCCAAACTTTCCAAGTAGTGACATCTTCTGAGAAACTTGAAAATTAATACCGTCGATAAAGTTCAGACTTCCTCCAGCAGAGGAGTTTCAACTGGCGCACATTTTAAATTAGCGGCGTGGAGGTGTACCGCCCGGTACAGAAAAAAAAATACGTGTTTCTTTACTTTTAAAGAAGATCCAAAATACCAATTTTCAGGTCTGTAATATCTTCAGGTTCTGAAATATAAGTAGCCTCATTAAAGGCATTCAACCCATTATTAACCCTTTTACACCCTTCCTATTGGGATTTTCCGAAAACAAAAGAATACGTGTTTCTTTATTTTTAAAGGAGATCCTAAATGCCAATTTTTACATCTATAAACTTTAAAATATTTGAGATATAGATACACCCATTTTAAAAAAATCACCCCCTTTTCACCCCCCCCCATTAATTGGATTTTCCACAAACAAAAATATGTGTTTCTTTATCTTTAAAAGAGATCAAATGTACCAATTTTCAGGTCTGTAATATCTTCAGGTTCTGAAATATAAGTAGACTCATGAAGTGCATTCGACCCCTTTTTCACCCCTTTTCACTCCTCCTATTGCGAATTTCCGAAAACAAAAAAAATCGTGTTTCTTTATTTTTAATGAAGATTCTAAATACCATGAAAATTAGCCTCTCGAAGACTAAATTGATGTCAGTAGGTAAGAAATCCAACAGAATTGAATGTCAGATTGGTGATACAAAGCTAGAACAGGTCGATAATTTCAAGTATTTAGGTTGTGTGTTTTCCCAGGATGGTAATATAGTAAGTGAGATTGAATCAAGGTGTAGTAAAGCTAATGCAGTGAGCTCGCAGTTGCGATCAGCAGTATTCTGTAAGAAGGAAGTCAGCTCCCAGACAAAACTATCTTTACATCGGTTTGTTTTCAGACCAACTTTGCTTTATGGGAGCGAAAGCTGGGTGGACTCAGGATATCTTATTCATAAGTTAGAAGTAACAGACATGAAAGTAGCAAGAATGATTGCTGGTACAAATAGGTGGGAACAATGGCAGGAGGGAACTCGGAATGAGGAGATAAAGGCTAATTTAGGAATGAACTCGATGGATGAAGCTGTACGCTTAAACCGGCTTCGGTGGTGGGGTCATGTGAGGCGAATGGAGGAGGATAGGTTACCTAGGAGAATAATGGACTCTGTTATGGAGGGTAAGAGAAGTAGAGGGAGACCAAGACGACGATGGTTAGACTCTGTTTCTAACGATTTAAAGATAAGAGGTATAGAACTAAATGAGGCCACAACACTAGTTGCAAATCGAGGATTGTGGCGACGTTTAGTAAATTCTCAGAGGCTTGCAGACTGAACGCTGAAAGGCATAACAGTCTATAATGATAATGTATGTATGTATGTATGTATGTATGTATGTATGTATGTATGTATGTATGTATGTATGTATGTATGTATGTATGTATGTATGTATGTATGTATGTATGTATTACACCCTTCCGGGCCTCGAATGGATGACCCACGCATAAGAATGCCTCCACGTAACGGGGTAAACACCTACGGATGAGATTGGATTGAAGAGCGGGTCGAATTGCTTCACGAGCTTCGAACCGCTTCCCTTCCTACTCTCTGTGCTTGCCCGGGCAGCCTGAGCACTTGGGGAGTGGTACGTTCGAAAGAAAGAAAAAGAAAAACAAATACTTAAGATGGAGCCTTATGTCTATAATATGAAAGTAGGATCTCTGGGTTCAAATGCCTAGTGGATACTGCTTAGCACTGCTACAAATGACAAGAATCATAAAATAGGGGTTACGAATACGAATTTATTCAAATATGACATATTAAAGAAGTTGACACAGCTCTATACAATGAACTCTCCACATATGGGAGGAAAAGAAAATAATGATCACTTTAAAATATGAATCGCCCATGGGCGTCGTCTGCATAACGGTATGATTGAGGTTTTTGCGATTTGCTATCGTTCATCTTTCCTCATTAGTTCAGACCGTTCATGAAATTTTTATATTTTTCTGTCGATCACACCGTGAGATGATCTGATGTCCCTATTTACAAATTACTTGTTGTTCTTAGCACGAACATAACCGGGGCCTACGCTACATAATTATCATATTAAAAGAAACATTTACATGATACACAAACAAACACACATACCATTTAGCTAAACCCCGGACTCCTCATCTATCACCAAGACCACGCAACGTGCACATAGGTTCTGTTTGAACTCAAAAATATATGCACATAATTACGAAACATACACAGATATACGGATATATACACTTCATGCACAAAGGAGAGCCATTCCTAGAAAGAAACAGCATGGTTAACACTGTCTCCGGCCCAAGGCGCAAGCCTGGAGCAGCCCGCTCAAGGGCGCCATCATAATCCGGAGTCGAACTGGCCGACTCCCGACCGAGAGGTACTGTGGGTTTCTGTAGATCCCTAGAATAGCTACAGTCTCATATCACCGGATATCTGGGGGAGATCCCTACCCATTTATTAAATACCTTTTAAAATCACCGTGATATTATCATTATACAAGTATTCTTAGCTAAGCCATTTAAACCAAACAGAAGAGCACGGGGTTGACACAGGGCTCCAAGTCTTAACACAATGGTACAAAGGGATCCCTCTGTCACGAGGGCGAGAGCCAGACATTCACAAAAAAAAAAGGAGGGCGGCCATTCACTTCGCACGGCCATTTCTCATTCATTGGCCACGCCAGATTCTTCTCTCCCTCACACGTCCACCCTCTCATCTCGGGGACACATATCCATGGCCCACTTCATTTGTTTATTCATATTATCGTGGAATTCCCCTGAAATACTCTTTTATTCTCTCCCTTCTCATTATTATCGCTGAGCGCCGACTGTGGGCACGATCACTTCTAACTCATCTCATCATAAATTACTCGGGCATTCGGCCCTCTCACTACGTCTCATATCGCGTATCTTCTTCCCGTGGGCATAGGGCTCTCATGACTATCTCGTTCCTGCCACAGGAAATATACTTATATTTAAATCTTCTGACAAAAGATTAGGGACTCCTGCCTCTGGGCCCCACCCCGGCTATAGATTAGAAAAAAACACTCCAAACCATTCTGGCCAATTAATCAACAATCACGGGAGACTTGCACATGGTCCCTCACACCTACCTAAATAACACAACATATACCTCTCCCGGTCGGGATTTCTTCTTTCTTGCTGTATATGCACTGATTATATGTGTAAGCTAGGCATGCATTGACTGACTGACCCATGAGTTTCCCCGGCATATACGACAGCCACGTGGGACAGTAACTACCAACATTTTGACATGGTTTTCCCTGCTCGCCAGCACTATTGTTCCAACCACCCCTAAGGGAAACTCAAATATTCTCCTAACCTTGTTCCCATATTTGCTAGGACATTCTACATATTACTAAAAATATAACCTTCACGATAAGCTAATCATTAAGAAAAAAATGAGTCGTCCGGGAATTTAGCTCCCTTGAATTTACTCCAACATTATAAAAATCAATAAAATTTCCATATAGGACATGCATTATCTTACAACATTTTGATATTTACAAAGAAAGCTAATCCTATCCCCCGGTTATGTTATCATGCTTAGAAATTAGATTTTGACATCACTCATCTGTTTGGTGGCCGTTGTTTCTCCTTCCACGGGAGACCCATGGTGGAGCTTTAGTACTGCATGACCACGCGGTTGGTGGCGGGCGTGCATTCCTTCATCCCTGGTCCACACAAGTCCGACATCCTGGGAAACTCGTTCACAGCTGAAATCTTACAGTAATCCAAAATGGGTGACACTTTACACTCGTCACACGGCCTCTATTTCCAGAGTTTACACCACGAATAAGACGGTCTTTCAAATCACGGCGGGCGCGTTCACAGCAGGGATCGGGTGGCTCACGAGACTCGAGCCCTCTGATTCAGAGTAACACTTTGGGTGATACCAAATTATGAATTTCACTGACTCATTAAGGCCGGCACTGTCTCAGCCGTATTCTGCTACTCGTTTGTAAATTATGCTCGCGGATTAACTAGTTTGACACGCAGCACAAAGACAATTCACCTAGGCTCGTTTGGCCTCCCGTTCACTTCACAAAGGCTTTGTACTACACAGCGGCGCTGGACACAATAACTCTTAGTAAGCGGTCGATGGGTTCGGACCGTAGAACTAGAACACCGCGGGACACAGTGTCCTTCTCAACGACCCGCAAAGAAACAACTGTCTTCTCCGATGGCCAGCCCGGCCTATATCATTTTGCCCGCCGGAAGCCTGGGGGCGTAAACGTTCACGGTTCATTAAGAACAAGAGCTCCTTTCATACCAAGAATTGAAGACATTTAAATAGTGCATCTTGTAGCCCTCTGTCTCCTCTTTCATTTGAGCAAGGCGTGCTGGACCTACGATCGGCAGTTTTTATGCAATTTGCCTCCCGCCTTTGATTAATTCATAGCGTCCCTCGGGGGGTTGGAGTCATCCTTTGAGCGCGACTCTTAGCTTGGGTGACGCTGTTGTCTTCACATGTGTTAGCAATATGTTACATCTGGACAGCTGGTGACCTCCTTTCTTCCCCTGAATAAATTATTACATATTTTTAGTCTGGGGACCGCAGAAAATTCCGCTCTATTCAATGGTGCGTCTCACATAATTTTCCTATGTCTGGATCAAAAATATCATCCCATTTTTACGCGCCAAAATCCGACGTTGGCACCCGTGACACGTGCATAAAAACCGGAAGTTCCTTATGTTAGTTTGGAACTCTGGGAAGCTAAGCCACACCTCGGGGCGTATCTGACTATTCCAGCATCGCGTCCTCTTCTATCTCTCTCCGCAAGTTGAGAGGGTATTTCCGTGGGAGCTTGGCTCTTGCTCTGTCTTCCCTTTGTTTTGCAGGCGCTCTTTCGCGGGTTCCGTTCTGGCCGGACGCCGCTCGATCCCCTTCGCCCATACTGCTACCAATGACGCGACCTTTAGGAGTAATTTTAATGGAGTAGAAAGGCACATATCATTCCCATGAACTGTACAGGACACTGTACGGTGTCAGTATGTATGTATGTATGTATGTATGTATGTATGTATGTATGTATGTATGTATGTATGTATGTATGTATGTATGTATGTATGTTCTAAATGCCAATTTTTACATCTGCAAACTTTAAAAGTTTGGAGATATAGAATCACTCTTTTAAAAATCCCCCGCATTTTCACCCTCCCATTAATTGGATTTTCCAAAAACAAAAAAATACGTGTTTCTTTATTTTTAAAAGAGATCAAATGTACCAATTTTCAGGTCTGTAATATAAGTAGACTCATGAAATGCATTCGACCCCTTTTTCACCCCTTTTCACTCCTCCTATTGTGATTTTCCGAAAACAAAAAAAAATACGTGTTTCTTTATTTTTAATGAAGATTCTAAATACCCATTTTTACATCTGCAAACTTTAAAAGTTTGGAGATATAGAATCACTCATTTTAAAAATCCCCCCCCATTTTCACCCTCCCATTAATTGGATTTTCCAAAAACAAAAAATACGTGTTTCTTTATTTTTAAAAGAGATCAAATGTACCAATTTTCAGGTCTGTAATATCTTCACTTTCTGAGATATAAGTACCGGTATCTTGATTAAAGGCATTCAACCCATTTTCCCCCATTTTCACCCTTTTTCACCCCTCCTATTGGGATTTTCTGAAAACAAAAAAATACGTGTTTCCTTAATTTTAAATAAGATTCTAAATACCAATTTTTACATCTGTAAACTTTTAAAGTTTTGAGATATGGATACACTCATTTTAAAATTTCACCCCCCTTTTCACCCCCTTAGCGACGGAATATCCAAAAATCCTCTTTTAGCGAGCACCTACATCTTAATATGAATATATCCCCAAAATTTCATTTCTTTATGTCCAGTAGTTTTGGCTCGGCGATGATGAATCAGTCAGTCAGTCAGTCAGTCAGTCAGTCAGGACAAGTTATTTTATATATATAGATAATGGAAGTTTTACAAGGTGGTGTGAAATTTTTACAATTTTACAATATTTACAGTTTTACACCTAGATATTTACAGTTTTTCAGGATATAGTTTTTACAATATTGACTATGATGCCAGAAGATATTTACAATATTTACGGTGTATAGATGTTAAGTCATTCAGTACCTTGAGCTGGAGAGTACTGGTTTCTGCAACAGAGTAAATTATTTAATACATTGCTCTTAGTGTAACTATAGGTTTTATTGAGGGGAGGGAGGAGGTTGATGAAGGCTCACTTGTTTTGATGATTTTTGATGGTTTTCTTGTTTTGTGTGTGTGTGGGGGGGGGGGGATATTCAGGGAATTATGGAAGTTGGGGTGATGGGTTTGGTGTCACAGGTCCCATATTTTTCTAGGTGGCACCACTTTCAGGTGGGGGGAGAGACCGGAAAAGGTGGTACGGTGTTTAGGTAAAGTGGGGGATGGGGGGAGGGGATTCAAGGGAAGCTTTTTTTTTTTGCTAGGGGCTTTACGTCGCACCGACACAGATAGGTCTTATGGCGACGATGGGATAGGAAAGGCCTAGGTGTTGGAAGGAAGCGGCCGTGGCCTTAATTAAGGTACAGCCCCAGCATTTGCCTGGTGTGAAAATGGGAAACCACGGAAAACCATTTTCAGGGCTGCCGACAGTGGGATTTGAACCTACTATCTCCCAGATGCAAGCTCACAGCCGTGCGCCTCTACGCGCACGGCCAACTCGCCCGGTAAGGGAAGCTTTATCGCGGTCTAGGGCTTGGCGAAAGGCATGTTGGAGTTGGGTGAGGATGTAGGAGTCGAGTGGTGGGAAGTAGGTCAGCCATTGTACTTCAGTGGTCAGTAGTTTAGTTGTTACGTCTGCTCAACAGTCGTGTTTGGAGGTGTGAGGGTGAAACAACTTACAACAGGTTGTCTATTGCTGTTTTCCATACTCTCTACTGCAAAATTCTGGGGTAGAACTACTTCAGTCTTAAGTTACATGTAGAGAAGTGGTGCACTAACAGGGATATTATGGTACTCGAAAAGCAGGAACATGGGACCCTCTGAACTGAAGACCATGACAGTTGTGTAAATGAAGCTCTACAGATGGCGCGCAGATTGCAGCTTAAAAGCACGAGAATTGGAAATTATAATAAGTAGGAAATTTCGGTATTTCAGTTTTCAATATTAGCAACACAAGCCAACAAATACATTGCAGGTAGACTATTGTTGTTTAGCTTAGGAAAAGAGCATCTCAAACTGATAGCAGAATGTAGTGAATGAACTGAAACATTGTGGGAAATTTCTCGCTCACACAGCAACTTAAAATAAATATATATTTATAGGCTGTAGCTCCAGACACTCAGAGAATTATGATTTAGCTGAAAGTCATTCAGCATTCGTTTTTGGTCTTCAGTGTTTGGCCTTGGGAAAATGTTTGGTTTTGCCCGTGAATCAAGTTAAACATGGAACAGAGTCTGTACCGAGGACGTACAATCCTCACGTTGTACCACTACATATTACGTGATATAGCCTATGCCGAATACGCATGTTATCGCAATCGAGCAGACAGGTTTGGTCTTATTCGAGCAAGGAGCCAACCTTGATTTTTATATGCCAAGCTTGGTGGCTTAGATGGTTAAGGCGCTGGCTTTCTGAGCCCAAGTAGGCAGGTTCGATCCTGGCTCAGGCAGTGACATTTGGAGGTGCTCAAATACGTCAGCCTTATGTTGATAGATTTATAAGCACATGAGTGAATTCCTGTGGGACAAAATTCTGGCACCTTGGTGTCTCCAAAAACCGTACAATTAGTAGGGCATAACAACCAGTAACATAATTATTCATCTGCTGGCTGCAGTGCACTGAACAGCTTTCGAGGAGAGGGTGACCTGGGGAAATCACAGCCATGTGATGTTATATTTTACAGAGGGGAATATCCAGTGCCTAAGATTTGTGATGTATTTTATCCTACACTAATTAAGAGAGGAGTAACATTTTTGAATATATTTCCTTACAATACCATCTTCCACAATCAGTTCAAATGATGAACATCATTTCAATTACACTCTGTCTGCTGAATGATTGCAGCAGGCACCTTCATACCAACTATGCCAACAATGCTGATCTTTCCATGAAGCAATATGACAGAAACACTAATGAGATGAGGACCAGCTGGATCTACAGGATGAACAAAAAATGCTGCACCCAGAGCACTCCACACAATTCCTTATCCAATTTAAGATGAAAGTTTATCTAACAAAATAAAAACTGGGTGCATTTGAAGAAACGGCGTCAGTGAAAGTTGACCTACACCCCTGCCACAACGTGTGGTACATCATCATGCAAATACAGTAGTAATGTGGATTACTAAACAATACCCAAACCAACTTACACCAGGGAGCTTGGGTTCGAATCCTGATCTTCCTTTTTTTTTTCCCTTCACGTTTGTTCAGTTCAATGGTTAGCTCACATCATTTACAAGCAGTGCACCATTTTGTTATTACATGACATGACAACAATAGCCTATCACATATTAGTGAAAGCCAAGTTCCCTATGGACACTGGGGTCCTTTAAATTGCATGCATTAGCCTTTGAACCGCACAGTGCAGTACCATGACTCATCCTGTTAAGTTCACATAGTGCATCTTCGTGATACAGCTCATGTTACTGTTATGAAGGAAAATCAGTGTTTGTTTACATGTGTAAACAGTTAATCTTATGTTTCAATGTTAAAATGAAGTTAAGCATAAATGAACACTGCCTCTATGGTGTAGTGGTTAGTGTGATTAGCTGCCATCCCTGGATGCCCGGGTTCGATTCCCAGCTCTGCCACAAAATTTGAAAAGTAGTACGAGGGCTGGAACAGGGTCCACTCAGCCTTGGGAGGTCAACTGAATAGAAGGGGGGTTCGATTCCCTCCTCAGCCATCCTTGAAGTGGTTTTCCGCAGTTTCCCACTTCTTCTCCAGGAAAATGACGGGATAGTACCTAACTTAAGGCCATGGCCGTTTCCTTCCCTCTTCCTTGTCTATCCCTTCCAATCTTCTCATCCCCCACCACAGAGCCCCTGTTAAGCATAACAGGTGAGGCCGTCTGGGTGAGGTATTGGTCTTCCTCCCCACTTGTATCCCCCAACTCAAAGTCTCATGCTCCAGGGCTGCCCTTGAGGCAGTAGAGGTAGGATCCCTCTCTGTGTCTGAGGGAAAAAACCAACCCTGGAAGGTAAACTGTTTAAGAGAGAAAGAAAGAAAGAAAGAAAGAAAGAAAGAAAGAGCCACACAAGTAGAAATACTGCATTGTACAGAATGAAATTAGAAAATTAGATACACTAACTACATTAGATATATTAGATAGATCGGTACACTAGCAGAAAGAATGAATGACAAAAAACCCACATGTGAGTGAGACTCAAACCCTGGCATTTATGTTTTTTCATATCCATCAGACATCTCACTGAGCTAATCAGACAGCTCTGGTATAGCCGTGTGTTCCTGGTATCTGTGCTTAGCTGCACCACACATAGTTACACTGTCACCAACATCTCCATTTTCTATTATACTTATTGGCCATACAATATTGTTTGCTAAGTCACCTTTGTTTTACAGTCATGCAGAATAGCATGGTGTACTCTGAGTGCACCAATTTCTATTCACTCTGTATGGGTAGATGTCACCTATCTGGTTGTTTCTACACAAAAAAAAAAAAAAATCTGTTTACTCACCAATCTTGCTCATTCTTTATGGCCATTACAGCCATAAAGAAATACTGAGTAGATCGAAATGTCCGGAGGAAATCATATTGCCACTGTAAGCCTTCCACTACATACAACTCACCATCTGCAACCTTTAGACATAGTATTCATGGAGGCACTGAAGACATATTATAGCAAAAATATTTGTCAGTGGATGAGACACAAAGAGCACACTCCTAGTCCATATGGCATAGCAGAATATTATTCGGCAGAACGTTTCTCATTACGTCGCACCAACACAGATAGGTCTTACGGCGGCAATGGGATAGGAAAGGCCTAGGAGTGGGAAGGAAGCGACCATGACCTTAATTAAGGTACAGCCACAACATTCGCCTGGTGTGAAAATCGGAAACCATCTTCAGGGCTGCCGACAGTGGGCCTTGAACCCGCTATCTCCCGGATGCAAACTCACAGCTGCACGCCCCTAACCGCATGGCCAACTTGCCCAATAAAAAAAATTTAAAAAAGATAAATTATGGCCGCCAGTGGTTTTAAGGAGACTAACATATATCCTAGTGACAATGGTGTATATACTGATGCCGATTTGATCATATCTGAGAACGAAACACGAAAGAAAAGGAGGAATCTCTGATAGCTATTACAAATCCAGCTACAGTACGTGATTGCACAGAACTAAAGTGAAGAACATTAATGGACAAAGGATGCAGCACATCTTCAACTCCTGAAGAAAACATCAAAAACATCAATTCCGAGTCCTGTGTCTCCATAAGATATTTCACCAATTCCACAGCATCATCACAGGATCTCCCTAAAAGAGAGAATTACAAGTTTCCATCAGAAAATCACAACAGTGTGCGGAAGCTTCATGGTGCTGGTTGTAGTAATGTGTTGGTCATGTAAGTCATGCTACTAAAATGTCAGCAAACCTCTTCAGAATTAAGTAATTTGGAAGAAGAATTCATCTGTATGTCAGCAGATTCATGTTCTTCATTTAATTTACCAATATTGGACAACTTACCACTTGTGAAAAAGATGTTACCTGTCTCTTCTGCAATACAAAGTTTTTGGATAGCTGTCAAGGTGATCTATGGATTCAATGTATGGTATGAATGTGCAGGATGTGAAACGGATGCTTATGTGAGCAGTTTCTGCAAGTGAACACTCCTAAAAAAAAAAACTGTTTCTTTCTCATATCATGCATAAGATTGTGATTTTCAGAGACTTACTCCGGTTTAATAATTTCTTCACATACCAGTACCCAGTTTATTATGCTTTAGCAGTCTAATTTTGGTTTGTTTAAACTTTGCCATATTATGAGCATATTTATCAAGAAATGATATTGAAGTTGTTTAAGAAAAAAGCTCTGTTAAATATAATACTAATTTTATATTTCAATAAAAACATATTATAAAACAGAATCTGTTCTGCTATGATTTATGAAATTTTATTCTACAGCAAGATAAAGTGATTACAAAAAAAATGAAAAAAAACAAACTAGAGTGCCACATTACAATTTTCTCCTCCATTGTCAGTCTGGAAGTGGGCAGCAAGTACCTGATGATTGATGTAAAGGTATATAGTAATACCAGTATTTAAGAAAGGTGACAGGCAGGTATGTGAGAATTATCGAGGTGTTACACTGTTGTCACAAGTAGCCAAAATATTGGAGAGAATAATAGAAAGAAGGATGAGAGGAAAGGTGGAAAGAAATTTAGAAGAAGAGCAGTATGGATTTCGACAGGGCAGGTCAACGATAAACCCTATATTTACCATGAGATTACTGATGGAAAAACAGTGGGAATATGGAAAAGATCTGGTCATGATATTCCTTGATCTAGACATAGCATAGGATAGTGTCAATAGAGAAAAAGTGTCGGAAACCATGGAAAGAAAAGGAAGTGGAAGGTATTCAAGGGAACTAGTGAAAGCAATGTATAAGAATTGTTTTCGTTGTGTCCAGACTCCAGTGGGAAGAACAGATTGGTTTAGAAACCAAACTAGAAAAAGACAAGGAATTGTATTGTCACCACTCATGTTTATAATGTTTATGGCTGAAATTCTAAAGGAAACAAAGGCAAGATATGGAGGGAATATGAAAATATTATTGTTTGCAGATGACACAGTGATCTGGGGAGACAGCAATACAGAAGTGCAAATCCAACTAGAGGCTCTAAATTACCATATTGAGAAATATGGTATGAACATCATTGTGGAGAGAAGCAAAACAGTGCTGATGACAAGAGGAGAAAGAGAAGGAATCATTAGTATCAGGGGACAAAACCTTGAGGTTGTTGAATACTTCAAATATTTGAGAAGTGAAATAATGCAAGATGCAAGTTTGGTTATGGAGATAATCAGAAGTGCACAAGCAGGAAACACATTCTACCAGAATATAAGGAACCTGGTGAGGAACAGAAATGAAATGTAAAGAGATAATGTATAAGATGTACTATACCCCTATATTAACATATGCATCAGAGACTTGGACTTTGACAGCAAGAAATGAGAGTAAAATTTCAGGCCAGTGAGATGAAGTTCCTAAGAAGTATGGTAGAGAAGACAAGGAGAGACAGAATAAGAAATATTAAGGTCAGAAAAGAGATAGGGGTAGAAAAACTGAGTGATAAGATGGAGAAGAATAAATTGAGATGGTTTGGACATGTTACGAGGATGGAGGAGGGAAGGATACCAAAACAAGTCTTGGAGGCTAAGGCAGAAGGAAAGAAGCCAAGAAGGAGGCCCAGAGCAAGATGGATGGACTCTGTCAAGGGCAGTATACCAGGTGCTCTACCAGCCCCTTGCGATCCAGTATTATCCATACCTTCACATTTACCACATTTCTGAAAGACATTGGTCCCTCTCCCTAAACCAGGGTAATATAATGAGATGTGTGTTTACGGGCTAGAAGACAGCAGGAATCGTGAGCGCCACTATTAATTCATTATGGGTACCTCGAAAGAACCCGTAAAACAAGGCTTCCCTGGGAAGGACACGGCCTGTTTGAGATCATCCCGTGACATCTGCTGACAATAACGCTATCTGGCGTAACACTCATACTAGCACACGGGCCATTGCACAGAAGACAAACATCAGCCGAGCATCTGTTATGTGGTATTGCATACCCACCAGTTTCACTCGTACCATCTGCACTTACACCAGGAGCTCCATGGTCATGATTTTGATGCCTGGGTGGTGTTCTGTCAATGGATCCTACAGCATGTGGACAATCATCCAGCTTTTCTAACGACTCTCTTATTTATGGATGAAGCACGATTCCACAACAATGGAAATGTTAATCACCATAATATGCATTACTGGAGTGTGGATAATCCCCACTGGGTGTGACAGACAGCTTATCAGGTACAGTGAGGCGTGAATGTATGGTGTTAAATCATGGGTGATCACCTCATCTGAGAGCCATCTGATCAGCCAATGCTATCTGTGATTCCTCCAAGATGAACTACTGCCGTTTTTGGAACATGTGCCACTCCATGACCGCTGCAGGATGTGGTTTTAACATGATGGAGCTCCACCGCATGCGGTGGTCGTCTGGAACCATCTCCATGCAACGTATCCTAATAAACTGATTGGAAGGGGAGGACCTGTCCCCTGGCCCAACAGATCACCCGATTTTACGCCCCTGGATTTTTTCGGTGGAACCATGTAAAACATCTGTTGTATGCACAGGAACAGGCCTGCCCTTGTCACCTTAGACAGCTCACCACCGAGGCATGCCGATCCGTTTCGCCAGAGATGTTGCAATGGGCCAGACGGTCCTTACAACATGGCGCGCAGCTTTGAATTGACCATGGAGGTAGTCAGTTCAAGCCAGTAATGCATTAAACAATGTAGATAACTGAAATCCTGTCACAGGTTTCCTAGCCTCTATCAACCCAGCTCCATACCAATGGCCCTTTCCAGGGCCAAATAAACAAACCAGTCTGTGAAAAATACTGGTATTAAGTACACAACCTTGCCACATCGCAGGCAACTGGCTTAAAAAAGTACTTGCATGGGACTTGAACGTTATAACCCTTGAGCATGGTCAACTATCACATATCCTACCCCTCACTAGCCATGTGACCTATGACCTATGGTGCCCACTTCCCAGCCTACACTGGCCGCAGGCCATTATCTCCACATTCTTGTTAAACCCAGTACCATACCCAATGCAACGATACATACGGTCTTTTACAGGGTCAAATAAACAAATCAGTCCTTGGAAGCTATCAAGTATGCAACCTTACCACATCCCAGGCAACTGGCTGTTAAAAAAAAAATTCTTATGTGGGATTCGAACCTTCTACCTTGAGCATTGTCCACTATCACATATCTCCTCGCCCGCTTGCCAAATGAGCTGCTGTGTCACTTGACCTATGGCACCCACTTCCTAGCCTGTACAGTACCATGCTCCTGGTCTGTGCATCTACCTCCTGTTATAAAGTACATGTTCTGTGCATCTGTACTCATTTTACGGGTTCATTTGGGGTACACATAATGAATTAATAATGGCGCTTACAATTACTGCTGTCCTCTACCCCGTAAACACACATCTCGTTATATTACCCCGGTTCATGGAGAGGGACCGATGTCTTTTAGAATTGTAGTAAATGTGAAGGGATGCATAAAACTGGATCGCAAGGGGCTGATGGACCACCTGGTATAAGAAATAAATTTACAAGAGGGTGGATCCTCTTGTCAATTTAATTCTTATAATTGCACTTCAATACAGAACAAAAATTAAATTTATAGCTTATAAAGGACAGTATAAGAAAAAGAAGACTGGACTGGAATACAATTACTGAAGAGGAGTGATAGAAGGAGAGGCAACAGTGGCGAGGTACCATCAACAACTCGACCTGGCAGGAGCTGGACAAGGGAAAATGAAAATGATGGTGACTAATAGAAACAAGAGAACTGAGTGGAGGGGCCGTGTTTATTAACATGCTACAGCTATGAAAGCCAAGTTCTCCATTTGGGAGATGAGTAGGTTTAAACCTCACCTGTTGCTGTCCTGAGATTTTTTTTTTGTGGTTTCCCATTTTCACTTCCAGGCAAATGCTGAGACAGAAATGGTTATGAAAGTAAGGAGAAATTGAAGGGACTTAATAGGAAATTGAATCTAGTGAAGAAGTCAGCAAGCACAGTGTAATTGGCAGTCATGTACTTCAAGACAGAAACAGGTTCTAGGAAGGCCATTCCAGGAATCATTAATGAACAAGGGACTGTACATGCAAGGATTTACAAAAGGCAGAAGTATTCAATCAGCAGTGGGTAAAGGTAGTTGTTATAAGGAAATGTTGAGGTTGAGAAAGTGACTAATACTAACGGAGTATTGGAATTTACCTAGGATAACAAAGACATTTCAAATAAGATACAAAAGTTGAAAACTAGAAAAGCAGCTGGAATTGATAAGAATTCTGGGAATATACTAAAGGCAAAGGGTTGGGATATGGTATCATATATGAAGTACCGTCGAGTGCGGATACTTGGGACTGGAGGGAAACTTGGGACAATTTTGGGTATACTTGCATTAGTTGTTATTCTCAGCTGAAGTGAATGTTTTAGGCACACTGTCTAACCTTATTCAAGCTTTATAAGTTGAGGTATGTACATAATAGTTGTGATTTAGTTTCATTATTATTTCTGTTTGCTTTAGTAACCTTCTAAAACTTCACATACCAAGGACAGCTAAACTATCACTAAAATCAGTTTATTAGTGTCCCATATAACCTATAATTTATTAAATGTAATAACAATATAGTGAGCTGATATCTGATATTCTATAGTACAGTATATCCACTATGTGATCAAAAGTATCCGGACACCTGGCTGAACATGACGTACAAGTTAGTGGCACCCTCCATCGGTAATGCTGGAATTCAATATGGTGTTGGCCCACCCTTATCCTTGATGACAGCTTCCACTCTCGCAGGCATACATTCAATCAGGTGCTGGAAGGTTGCTTACGGAATGGCAGCCCATTCTTCATGGAGCGCTGCACTGAGGAGAGGTAGCGATATCGGTCAGTGAGGCCTGGCACAAAGTCGGCGTTCCAAAACATCCCAAAGGTGTTCTGTAGGATTCAGGTCGGGACTCTGTGCATGCCAGTCCATTACAGGGATGTTATTGTCATGTAAACACTCCACCACAGTCCGTGCATTATGAACAGATGCTCTATCGTGTTGAAAGATGCAGTCGCCATCCCCGAAGTGCTCTTCAACAGTGGGAAGCAAGAAGGTGCTTAAAGCATCAATGTAGGCCTGTGCTATGATAGTGCCAAGCAAAACAACAAGGGGTGCAAGCCCCCTCCATGACAAGCACAACCACACCATAACATCACCGCCTCCGAATTTTACTGTTGGCACTACACACGCTGGCAGATGATGTTCACCAAGCATTCGCCATACTGACACCCTGCCATCGGATCGCCACATTGTGTACCATGATTCATCACTCCACACAACGTTTTTCCACTGTTCAATCATCCAATGTTTACGCTCCTTTCACCACGCGAGGCGTCGTTTGGCATTGACCTGCATGATGTGTGGCTTATGGGCAGCTGCTCGACCACGAAATCCAAGTTTTCTCACCTCCTGCCGAACTGTCATAGTACTTGGAGTGGATCCTGATGCAATGTGGAATTGCTGTGTGATGGTCTGGATAGATGCCTGCCTATTAAATCTTGACGACACTCTTCAAATGTCGGCGGTCTCTGTCAGTCATCAGACGAGGTCGGCCTGTACACTTTCGTGCTGTACATGTCCCGTCATGTTTCCACTTCACTATCACATCAGAAACAATGGACCTAGGAATGTTCAGGAGTGTGGAAATCTCGTGTACAGACTTCTGACACAAGTGACACCCAATCACCTGACCACGTTCGAAGTTTGTGAGTTCTGCGGAACGCCCCATTCTGCTCTCTCATGATATCGAATGACTACTAAGGTCACTGCTATGGAGTACCTGGCAGCACAAACAAGAGAGTGGGAGCAGGAGATACCATGATTTTACCCATGAGACTTTGGAAAAAGCCATAAAATGTGTAAAATTTGGAGGTATGTCATTCAGAGAGGCATCCGAGTTGTTTAATATACCGAAATCTACTTTACAGAGGAAGATGGCAAACAAAAATTTTATGAGTTATGGTCGCCCTCGTATATTGTCATCAGGAGATGAGAAATCGCTGACTGATGGACTTATTGTAGCTAGTAAGTGTGGTTTCCGTTTCACAGTTTTTGACATTCGATGCCTGGTGAAAGCCTTGCTGGACCAAATTGGTGTTAAGGAACCGCGCTTTAAGAATTTCAAATTTAGGTTTGGTACCATGACTAAAATGTATAAACTGACACTTTAACATTCCATTTGGGAAAGTTAATGTTTAAAATAGGAATTTAATTATCACAAGCAACGAATAAATTTATTTGTTTTAGTATAATAAACCACAAAATAGCAGTGTAACCAAAACATGAAAATTGTAGCAGTTTGAAAATATAATCTATTATGGAGAACTTTGTGCCCGTTCGCATCTCGTAGACCAATTGCAAAATGGCGGCGTAGGAAGGTATGGCCCATGCGATCTATCGGATACAATGAACTTCTTGGTAATGTGATGTTATAGAAGGCGATGTACGTCACGGAATGGACCATTTTGGAAGGCACAACGGGACAGTAGAGGGTCAACTGTATTGTTTTGAAAAAAGTGTAGCAGCGAGATGATTGTTAAAAAACTTCACTCTTAAAAAAAAAAATTGCATCGGTAAAGGAAGGATGCAACTGCAAGTCGAACTTCGTATCGGAAGATAATAGAAGGATTAAGAAGAGGATATCAAAGATTTACGATCGTCGTTCAGAAACTGACGAAATAATTCACCCCCAGACGATATAAGAAGAGCCGAGGAATAAAAATAAAAAATAAATAAAATACGGAGACCTACATCTTAACAGGGTCCCGTAAGCAACCATCCCACGTTTTGGGAAAGGAGGACCAACTGTAAAAGAGGAGCGACAATTTCAATCGAGAAGAGGATTATTCCTGCTCAATTTAAGAAGAACGAGAGTGAATTTGGAGTTCTACAGAGAAAGGCAGATACATAAATTTGCATATACGGAGAACTTAATTCCGACCAAAGCAGAAACTTCATCCCAAAGAACAAAGAAGAGTATATCAACTGAGAAATAAAAATTATAAAAATGGAATTTATTATGACTGAATTTTTCGTCGAAATGTATATCTTTGATGCCTACAGAACTGAAGTCATGACTGTTTGCTAATTCTACAAGATGGACCGAACTGGGGAAAGGTACATCCTAACCAGATGACCAACCTACGGCGTAGGAAGGCAACGGCCAACCAGACGACCAGCCGATGACGTGGAAGGCGATGTCCAACCTGATGTCCAGACCATGACGAGCGAGAATCTCAACCCACCAGGAGCCGATTCCAAACACGTGGACGAAGGATGACCAGACCCGGATCTCAACCGCGGGTCTAACCACATCCAAGCACTGGAGCTACTACTGGACCACACACATATAACAACTAATGAGCTAAGTCCTTACACTTTTATCTAGTTACATAGTTTCTTTTTTATCTGCACCCGCACTCTAACTTCGGCATGTGTCGATTATTTGGAGATATTAACTACTTAATTAAGAATATGAGTGAATTATTCAAGTGAAGTCTGAGATATTTAAGGCTTTAATATAAGATGGCAGTGTAGAATAAGATCTATATTACATTATATACGCGCTACCGTACTTGGTCAGAAATAGTATAAAGTGGCATGAGTAAATGAAAGTAGTGTTTTTCTAATATCTGATAGCAATGAGTTAACACACGTTGTTGGAACTTAAATAGATCTCGTTTTAATTGTACAATGGTTACGTCACATTTGACCCGCGCGGCAGATATGATTGAATTTGAGTTATGTACTCTTTGGTCTGTTGAATGAGGGCATTGAACTCTGTCTTATGTTAAAATATACAAGGTTATTGAAATGCGTTTTATAAAAAGGTAATTCTGAGATGCTTAGTATAGCGGTACAAAAGTAATCGGCGATATGTTTATGGTAAAGAGTATGCAAATGAAGTGATAGTAGTACATTGAAATGAAGTTGTAATGTGATTATTAGGCGGAGTCTAGTAAGGAATATTGAAACGCAGATATTTATTTATGTGCTTCGGTGTGGATATGAATTGCTATTTGCTGAGGAAACGCTATGTTACGTTAATATGAGGAGAGATGCCGTGTTGAAATAAAAAGAGTACGTGAAAGAGAGTACATTGCGCGGATGACCTATTTGAGGTAAGATTGATATGTACCATAGTAGAATTGAGATTCGTGACAGAATTTATCTGACAGTTGTAGAGGTTGTGTATTAAATACGAGAGTTCATTGACATGTTATTTAAATGCGCTCATGACCAAGTGTAATTATGATATTCTTTGATGTGGTGACATATTCGAAACATGAATGCGTGTTATTTTCATTCTAACTGACCATATGAGTTTAGTAGCCCGTAAGGATACGAGATATTGTATAATGTGAGAAAAGGAAGGCATATTGAGCCTGGGATAGATGTGCGTGTGGATCGGAAACTACGTAAACAGGTAGTTAGGTGATTTATTTCTTTTAAAACAGAGATTATTTTGAGGCGATGTTCTTAGAAAATATAATGAGTAGGGAAATGGTAGGTTAGGAGCCGTGTCTCACAGGCACTAGGAAGGTATTGCCTTAGCCCGTAAGCTGTTATTCAAACGTATTAAAGAAGAAGGACTATATAATCAGAGTTCAGATTTATGAATGCCAACTTAGGAGAGCAATTTTATGAGTTCATACTCATGCTAAGGTTTATTTCAGAGGCATATACCCAAAGATATGCTCGGTTTTATATTTGCAATCTGATTTTAATCTATTTAATTATTATTATGCTTCATTATGGTGAACTATATGTTTGATTCAGAAGTAATTGACTTGTGTGTGTTGAGAATAGATAATACAATTAACATGACAGTATTTACGTCAAGCTAAAGAAGTATTTTAAGCAAGACTGTGATTGCTCAGTGATCAAGTGTACATATTAAGGGTCATTTTGATCTCATTTCAGAATAATATCAAAATAATTATAAATATGGAACATAAAATGAAAATATTGAATATGAATGAACAAAAACATAAATGTGAGTATGTGAGTGTGTAAATAGTCGGAAATTCAAATTACATTTCTTTTATTTTGAGCCAGCGCTGACTCTGAACTATTATGTGTATATGATATCAAGATACTACTACCCAAATTTACATTAATTTTTCGGAGGCTGATATTTTATTTCAATAAATACTATTATTTTATTTTTCTAGAATGTGTCTGTGTAATGAATTCTTTCTCTGAATGCTTAGCTCATAAGTTAGTTGTTAAGTTAAATAGGCCTAAGCAATTGAAGGGATTGACGAATGCTAAGAATTTTTTCGAGGTTTTCGGTAGTCGGTACTCTCATACGAATTAATACTTCGGTGATACGTCTGCGATGGACTGATACTCTTCAGAGCTCCCGTTAAGCGCGACCAAATGTAAGATCACAGATTTTACGAGAGGCATGGAACACCCTGAGAAGAAATTGAGCCGCTGGAAAAATAATATGCTGACCGTGCTACCACGGGGCACAACTTCAATTAGATTATGTTGATGACTATATAACCAAATCAAGGAGAAACCCCTGCATGGGTGTCCAAAATTTGATTCATAATGGTTAACATAATGTTCCTGTGCAATTTGTATTACTGTCCCAAGTATCCCCTCCTGGAGGGAAACTTGGGGCACTTTGTTTTTAATTAAATTAAAGCATTTTAAATAATATTTTCACAGGGTTTATTGCACAGATGTTGACAGCTGTCACAGACCTGTTCCCTGTAATTAATTCGGTTTTTTGCTATTTGCTTTACGTCGCACTGACACAGTTAGGTCTTATGGCAACGGTGGGACAGGAAAGGCCTAGGAATTGGAAAGAAGCGGCCATGGCCTTAATTAAGGTACAGCCCCAGCATTTGCCTGGTGTGAAAATGGGAAAGCATGGAAAACCATCTTCAGGGCTGCCGACAGTGGGGTTCAAACCCACGATCTCCTGGATGCGAGCTCACAGCTGCGCGCCCCTAACCGCATGGCCAACTCGCCCGGTATAATTAATTCAAGTTTGTATGATTATAGTTTAGCGTTCTATAACAATTTGAATTTTAAAACTGTCCCAAATAACCCCACTCAATGGTACTTATTTGATTACTGTTTGCATGAAGGAGCTGTACCAAACAAATGGAGAGTTGCTATAGTGGCCCCTGTGTAAAAAGCCAAGGGTGATAAAACATAAAGCCACTCATTAGAGGCCAGTCAGCTTCACATATGTTGCATGTAAACTTTGGGAAATCATTCTGTCTGATTATATTAGACATGTTTGCAAAATTATTAGCTGGTTTGATGGAAGGCAGTTGGTTTAGGAAAAGTTATTCCATTGAAGCTCAGCTTGTAGGATTCTAGCAAGATATAACAGATATTTTAGATTCAGGTCAAATGGACTGTATCACAATTTATCTCTCTAAGGCTTTTGATAGGACAGATCAAGGGAGACTTGTCAAAAATGAATGCAATTAGACGAGACAAAAATGTGACTGAATGGGTGTCTATATTTCTAGAAAACAGAATGCAGGTAATTAGAGTAGGTGAAGCAAAGTGTGCCCGCTCTCTCGCTTCACTGTGATGCATGCTTGTTACGTACGCTGCCCACATTTACGTCACGCCAGCCCGGTTGCACTGGGCTAGCCCCAACGGCGCCCAGCTGAGCACCTCTGGTACAGAGTAATAACTAAGAAGATTGTTAGAGATTCCAAAAAGACGTCAAGAATGTTGTAAGATGGACATGTAATCATTAAGAGGGAAATTTGTCAAGGCAGTATTACTGGACCTTTATATTTTCTTATAAGTATCAAAAACACTTTCCTGGCCTCCTTGAAAACAGGCATACCACTCGTACACACACTTCAAGGACAGTGCTTGATCTTGAGAAACAGGTACCAGCATCGCATGCGTTTCTTTCGGTGTCTTGCTAAGTTTAAAACAAAATTGTACATTGAAGTTTTGGATGTTCATGTTCCTGTTCGCAGTTCAGAACGAATGCACTAAACAAGCACTGTGTCAAACAGGTCTTACACAGCACACACACGATGCTCAACTGAACAACGTTGGGAGCAGGTGGTCAAAAGCTGCTGCTAGGCAGGTGCAGCGTTATGTGTCATCAGTGTTGCCAGATCGACCGTTCTGACTTCATTCACTGAACTTTATTGTCACAGGTTGTAGTTCCAGTGTATGGGATCCTCACCAGGATTACTTATTAGAAAACTGACTAGAAAAAAAATTGAAAGGAAAGCATCTTGACTTGTTCTAGTTGATTCCCAACATAAGAATAGCATTGCGGTACGAAAATGTTGCAAAGTTTAGGCTTGGAATACTTGTGACAAAGGAGACGAGCTGCTCCACTAAAGGGTATATTTTGAGCTGTCAGTGGAGAGATGGCATGGAACGACATTAGTAGATGAGTAAGATTGTGTGGTGTTTTTAACAGGAGGAAAGATCACAATATAAAGATAAAGTTGGAATTCATGAGGAAAAATTGCAGAAAATATTTTTTTATAAGTGGTGTGAAGAATTGGAATAATTTACCAAGGGAGATGTTTGATAAATTTGTAAATTCTTTTAAATTACTAAAAAAAGTTACTAGTTTAATGTTGCACTGACACATCAAAGGTTTTTGGTGATGGAAGATTGGTAAAGGGCTAGGAATGGGAAGGTAGTGGCCATGGCCTTAATTAAGGTACAGCTCCAGCATTTACCTGGTGTTAAAATGGGAAATCATGGATAACCACCTTCAGGGCTGCTGACAGTGGGATTTGAACCCACCACCTCCCAAATGTAAGCTCACAGCTGCATGACCCTAACCGCAAGGCCAACTCACTCCATATTTAAGAAAGGACTAGGTAAACAACTGATAGGCTATCTGCCATCAGGGCAACTACCTTAAATGCAGATCAGTGGTGACTGATTGATTGATAGGCCACAGCCGATTCCTTCCACCTCCTTACATAATTTCATTCACTATCATTCATTCGATCTTCATTAGCTCCTCAATCGAGGATGGCAACAGGATGGGCATCCTGCTATAAAAGCATGCATAAAATTTAATTTCACCTTAACCATGACCCCGTATCAGGAAATGGTGCTAATGGTGCAGAACATAGGGTGACCAGAGATCCGATTTTCGGGTCTATATTCCTTCCACCACACGGTGATTTGTCTTCATTTTGGTAAGGGTTTGGCTATAAATGTATAAGTCATTAGTATGGAGCATTAGAATGGATCATTTAACATGTCTGAAAATATTTCACAATAATAACTAAACTTATGTCGTAATGGTCCACCTCTTCAATATTATATCACGTAATGTTTATATTTTTAATCTAGGATCTAGTTTTGGCCTTGGCTGGCCATCATCAGCCATAATACAAAACTGTAAAAATACACCTAATAACTAAAACAAATGTACAGACATACACAAATGTCATTAAAAAGTATTAAAAGCATCTGGAATGAACTACGTGTACAACACACAAAATATGAGATGAAAGTAAAATAAGGCTCTTAGTGAGATGTAACATCCTTGGATGCATTGTATCATGTTAAAATGTTTCATTAGCGCTTGCTGTTAAAATATCTTGAAAACACTGAAAAAGTTCCTCTATCAGAAGCTGTCAATGGTTGAGTGAACGATGGCACACGAAGATGTTTAAATAGCTGGCACGTTCTTAGATTACAGCTGGTAGAGATTCGTAATTCAATTCAGTGTCCATGAAGTCACCTTTTGTTGTGACATGTGGTGTGTGGCCTACTGTTGTATGCATCATACTAACGCATATCCCAGGAAAATATTTGTTAAAATTATACCAAGATGGTGATATCAATAGAGATTGCGACCATAACATGCTGGACTTTCGAGATATGACTGGAGGAATGTATGCCCATGTACAAGGATTTGCTCGATAACAACAGAAACCTCCAAGTGTCAAGGAAGGGAATAAAGTACCAAAATATGATGTGTAAATAGTAAATAAGGAATAAGTGGACTTAATGCAATTTGTTTTTTATTGTGGTTATTAAATTATTTCCTCAATGTAGCTTTCAAATCAGTACTTCAATACTATTTTGAAATTGTGATAATTTAAAACGCCTTTTTTTTTTTTTTTTTTTTTTTTTTAAATTTTATATTTTGTAAGCATCGGAGTAGATTTTCATTGTGCTGATAATGACTGAAGTTTGGTGTTATTTGGAAATGGTCTCTCTAATAAAAATGCCAGAAACAAATATTAACAGTTAACCCCATTTCTTGTAAGGGTCATGGGTATTATGGTTAAAATAGCTAAAAAATGCCTTACGCCGGGCTGAGTGGCTCAGACAGTTGAGGCGCTAGCCTTCTGACCCCAACTTGGCAGATTTGATCCTGGCTCAGTCCGGTGGTATTTGAAGGTGCTCAAATACGACAGCCTCACATCGGTCGTTTTACTGGCACATAAAAGAACTCCTGTGGGACTAATTCCAGCACCTCAGCGTCTCTGAAAACCATAAAAATGTGGGACATAAAGCAAATAACATTATTAATAAAATGCCTTAAAATGTAAACAAAGTGGAATATCCTGATTGATGAAAAGCCTAAACACTGACACACGGTCCTGCTCAGTTTCTTCGAGTGCCATATATAAACAATATAGGAAATGGTGTGTGGCCTCTGAAGAGGCCTGGTGCAGGTCTTTTGAACTGACACCGTATAGGTGACCTGTGTGTCTGTGGGGATGGGGCCCTACCTATGATGAATTCTAATGATGGAGACAGCACACACGCACCCAGCCCCCGAACCATCGGAAATAACCAAAGAAGGTTAACATCCCCTAGCCAGCCAGGATCAAACCCAGAACCCTCTTAACCATTTAGCTATAGAGCTATGGAGCCAGACAAAATAAGATGAAAATTCCTTACAAATTCGGTGTTCCGTATATCATAACTTATTTCCAATGTGTGCACGTTCTATTTACATCACACGAATTACTGTTTTTTCAAAAATATTTATAGGAAACTTTATTCTACTCATGATTTTGTAGCTTTTGAATGTGATCTGCAGCCAGTCCTTTGTCTATTGGCCAACCCAGCAAAGAGTGCATGCTGGAAGATTTGATGGTTGCTAACACTGTGACAGTTGATGTTGCTCACCATTGGGCAACATGTGTTTGATATTCTAGCCACCTATTTTAATGTCATGTTTCTATTTATTGTAAATATTATAGTTAGTGTAAGTACATTGCACATCTGATTCCAATACCCTTGACTTGACTAATAATAATAATAATAATAATAATAATAATAATAATAATAATAATAATAATTAATGAATATGTACTGTTTGGGCACTTTCAGCAACTGCCCTTCTGTGTCCCAGCTTGCAGACACCCTTATAATGTGATAAAAGATATTTTTCCTGCCAGCTTTGCAGATAGCAGGCACATGATCATGTTGTAGAGGGTAAGCGCCAAAGTAATGTTAACTGTCAATGAACAGGCATGACAAGGACGAGTATATTTAAGAAGTATTTCCAACATTGTGTTACATAGATCAAGAATAAGCAGGGGCGTAACGTATATAATACGGGCCCGTCTGCCAAAATACAAATTTGTGCCCCTCATACAGAATGTAAATCCTATAAATAAGCATTAAATGACAGCAGCCAGAAGTAATGCAATATATTATAAGTTGTACAAGTTATTGTAAAACTCAACCACCCAATGTTGTCACCCTCACAGCCCACAGCCATGGATCCTGGACTTAACCACTTTAATTTGTTTCATTTTACAGTAACTTCAGAACGATACTCTGCTGCCAATATGGAAGTCTCAGTAATAATAATTTATTTGATTACATCACCAAAAATTAAACAAACAAAATCAAATCAAAAACTGTTCAAATAAAGTTTGAAAAATAGCAAACTGCTCAACAGATAAGCATAGTCTATTATTAACTTTGTGCAGAAAGATCCCATTTGTTACTTCACCAAATTCTTATTGGAATTATACATTGTTGTCGAATAAATGAGTGACAAAAGTTAAATATTCAGCAAATTTGTACATAATACGATCTCTGGTATTACATCAAGAAAGTATCATTTTAGAGCTAAAATGTGGTATTAATTTTAATTGCTATAATGATTTTTAAATTATTTTGTGTAGGTCATTTGTGAGGAGCATATCACAGTGTTGTGACATACGGCAAGCTGTGGTGTGTTACACTCAACACATTGATATAATAATAACAATAATAATAATAATAATAATAATAATAATAATAATAATAATACACAGATGAAGGGAAGTACGAGGGGATGCAAAAGAGAAGAATTATTTTTTAAAAGCTATGCATTTTCGTTTTTTTTCTTGACCTCTTTAATGTTGTCAAATCGGTGTCCATTCATACCCCTTTCCAAGCATGGAAATAAGAAAAAGTCGCACGGAGCCATGTAAGGCGTGGGGCAATGGAACCATGCAATTTTTAGCCAAAAACCATTTAACAGAGATGGCTGTGTGTGCAGGTGCATTGTGGTGGTGGATGAATCAGTCTCCTGTCTGCCACTAATCAGGTCATTTTTGATGAACACTGTTGTGCAATCTTCTTAAAAACTACTTAATTAAAGGTTTGCACGTTGTTCACTTAAACTTACCATCATAAAAAAACGAAACAAGAACAAAAGAGTGCTAGCAAAGACAATCACTGAGAGGATGGGGCCCTATCTAATGTTGAAGGCAGCACACACGCAGCAGGCCCCTGAGCCATTAGAATTAACCAAAGAAGATTAAAATCTGTGACCTAGACAAAAATCGAACCCAGGACTCCTTTGACCATGGAGAAGCATGCAGACCATTTAGCCACAAAGTTGGACATTTTTGTCAGTGATATTAAATTTCTGTTGCGCTATACACGTCTAGCGGCAGAAATGCGTACTACACAAGCTTCGCCCATGGCAATGTTATTCCAGTTATTTTTGGGTACCCCCTCTATATTAAGACAAACATGAAAACCCAGACCCTAATCCAGAATTAATCATAAACAGTCAATAATCTCTGGCTCAGCTGGGAATCGAACCTGGGGCTCTGTGAACCAAAGGCCAATATGCTGGCCATTCAAACAAAGATCTCAACAGTCATGTAGCTTTAACTGTTTTATATAATGTAGATTTCATCAGATACTACTTTATATTCTTGTAACCACTTCTATATTTGTTGACTTTCCGAGTTTGTATTTGCATATTTTTGATCAAACATTATCATGTGTCTGATCTTGTAAGTTAAGTGTACAATGAAGTCTTCCATATTATATATGACTACTGGCATATACCTAGGCATATATTCTCATTCATTTTTCTTTCTCTTTTTTGAGTGTGGCCTTTGAAGAGGCCTGGTGCAGGTCTTTCATTCAGTCATCATCAACTATCAGTGATCTGAATTTAGGGCTGTTGCTGAGGCAGCAGTTTCCCTATAAATTGCTTGTCTGGCTGTTTTTTAAACGTTTTCAAAGACCTTGGAAATTTAAAAACATTTCCATTTATAACTTATTCCAATCCCTTACTCCTTGCTCAAATTTGTCCTCTTGAATTCCAACTTTATCTTCAAATTATCATCTTTCCCACTTTTAAAAATTCCACTCAAGCTACTAACATCATTTCATGCCATCTCGAGGTGATGCCTATAGACGATATGCGTGACTGGGAGGATGGGGCCCTACCTATGATGAATTCTAATGTTGAAGGCAGCACACACGCAGCAGGCCCCCAAGCCATTAGAATTAACCAAAGTAGATTAAAATCTGTGACCTAGACAAAAATCGAACCCAGGACTCCTTTGACCATGGAGAAGCATGCAGACCATTTAGCCACAAAGTTGGACATTTTTGTCAGTGATATTAAATTTCTGTTACCAAAAATTGGCAAATAGACTCAACCATTCTTGTTATGTCATCCACATTAAGAGAGTAATATCTTTATTTTTTCAGGTGATCTGCTACAAAATGGAGTCTTCGAGAGGAACAGCAAAAGGACTCCTCCATGGTATAGATGCAACATCTGAAGATATATGACCACATTTATAGCCCTGCTTAATGGGTAAGAAGGATGACATTCAGACTAGAAAACCTTTCTTCTAGAGCCCAATGGAATATATAGACCTGAAGCTTCCTTCCAAACATTTTGTGTAGTGTTATTATTATTAGGTGACAAGGATTGTGAGACCTGTTATGCAAGTTTGTCTCCGTTTACCAGTAGAGAGGTTTCTTTAGATAGTTAGTTGGTAAGACCAGAGCTATAACTACAAGAATACTTCATTTGAACTGCACTGCATCCACCAAATATAAATGAGTTCAGCAAACAAAAATATAATCATGTTTCCATTCACTTCCAGATATATTTCTGATTGTAATATGTACTTCATAAGTACTGTATCTGAACCATACGAAGCATATATAATATGTTACCCAGTTTACATTGACTGCACTTTTAACCTAAGAGGCAATTTTCTTTGAGTATGTCCTAACTCATTCTTGTTGAATGCTAAGTGGTATACACTGAGTGGTCAAAAGTCACGGGAAGACACTGAATGTAACGAGTTGCTCCTCCGCGAGCCCTGAAAACGGCAGCAATACGGTGAGGCATCGACTCTACAAGGTGCTCGAATGGTTCTGGAGGGATCTGAACCTACGCAACTTGCACTGCTACCCACAATTGGTCTTGTGTAGTTGGTGCCGGGTACACGGAACGTACACCAGCATCAACAGCATCTCATAAATGCTCGATTGGATTAAGATTGGGAGATCTGGAGGGCCAATCATGGTTGTAACTTCACTGGAGTGTTCCTCCAACCACCTGCGTGCCACCACAGAGCAGTGACATGGCACACAGTTCTGCTGAAACATGGCATCACCATCAGGGTGCTCTAGGGTCAGAAAGGGTTGCAGATGGTCTGAATGAATGTCCACATAAGTGCACCTGTCAGCTCTCTGTGCAGCCAAACAATGGAGCCTAATTGCGACCATGAGAACACTGCCCAGACCAGAACTGAGCCACCTCCTGCCTGGACACAACCTTGCCGACATGCAAGATCCATAGCTTCATGGGGCATTCGCCACACTCTCACGTGCCCATCAGTTTGATACAACACTGGAACTGGGATTCATCAGACCATACCACATGCCGCCAATGTTTCATGGTCCACTGCTGATGTTCACAGGCCCATGCACATCATTGAGCTCTGTTTCAAGGAGTTGACAAAGGGATACGAGTAGGTCGTCGGCTGGTGAAGCCTATGTGGTGCAGTTGCCTCCTTACAGTCCTGATAGAAATGGGTTTCCTGACTCCCAACATTCAACTGGGCAGTGATCCAACTCACAGTAGCCCCTTCAGCAATGAGTATGGTTCTGTGGGAGTGACAAGATGTCCGTTTGTTAAAACCTGTGGTCTTCCCACGCCGTGGTTTATGCAGGTGGTAACATTATCTCTGCGATATTGAAGATCCACCCTCAACATTTTTTACCTCAGAAACCTGAATTTACGTTTAATCCCCGCGATGTTATGACTCATGCGCCATCTGCCAATGATCATCCCACGTTCAAAGTTGGTTAACTCACGACGTATTGCCATCTTCAAGACACCGGTGTCTGTGACAGACTGCTCAGCTATGCTGCAATGCTCAGGGGTCATACATGGTACATTTTGTAAAGGGACACCCTTTCCCGTGACTTTTGGCCACTTAGTGTATTTGTTTCACTTTCATTTGTTATTACTTGTAATTCCATTTCCTATAGCTTCAAGCGCTTTTAGGTTCTTGTTCATGGCATATTTTTAGAAAATTATGATAAAGGAAATGTACTTAATAAATATAAAATCCATCATAATCTTTGAGAGTGCATTTCATTTCGGCCTACACTGATAGGTCTTATGCCGATGATGGGACAGGAAGGAGCTAGCTAGGAGTGGGAAGGAAGCGGCCGTGGTCGTAATTAAAGTACAATCCCAGCATTTGCGTGGTGTGAAAATGGGGAACCACGGAAAAACATCTTCAGGGCTGCCGACAATGGGGTTCGAACCCACTATCTCCCAAATACTGGATACTGGCCGCACTTAAGCGACTGCAACTATTGAGCTCGGTAGAAAAACTTGTAGGGTGGTCAAGAGTGAGATTTAACCCATCTTTCCAACATTCCATAGTGCAGGGATGAGTGGCTCAGACTGTTGAGGTGCTGGCTTTCTGACCCCAACTTGGCAGGTTCGATCCTGGCTCAGTCCAGTGGTATTTGAAGGTGCTCAAATATGTCAGCCTCGTGTCGGTAGATTTACTAGCATGTAAAAGGACTCCTGCAAGACTAAATTCTGGCACCTCAGCATCTCCGAAAACTGTAAAAGTAGTTAGTGGGACGTAAAACAAATAACATTATTACTATTATTATTATTGCATTCCATAGCTCAGTTTTTCTATTCTAATCTCTCAACTCAGCAGTAAATTTCTATCAGAACCAGGAGTCAAACCTGACACAACCTTGTCAGAAACTCCAGTGTACAGGCAATCATTGAGGAGAAATGAGCATATGAAATTATCTAGTGTAAGAGGAACCATCCTGTTCAGTATGCGATATGGAATTACTGTCAACTTTTAGCTGATATTGGTTAATCTGAATGTTATGGAAACTGCTTTGCAGCATTTCTTGAGTTTTCCATACAGATGCAGATTAATTCTAGCTGTTCTGCTTCAGACTCTTCTGTCTTTAAAATGATGGCATACAGTGTGCTTTGAAGGAAGTATTCTGCTGAATGGTCTCACCAACCAACCATTGTGTTAATAATGCTGTTGACAGGAAGAACTAAATTTAAGGAATGAAAAAGTATCTAAAGTTTTTCTTGTAATGACAGATACTTGTGGATAATCAAAAACACTTAGTAAGAGGTTATTGTTTCTTGTAAACCAAATTGTCAGTAAACAAATCTCATTCAATAATTTTATTCATATCACCATTAGTGATAAGGTTTAAGTCATTGTATAATTACACCGATGGATAATGATAACGTTGACGTGGTTTGTGTAGCATTCAGGTGCATCCACCTACCTCAGTGTATTCTCGGTCTAATATGTCATTCTAGATATGTGAAATGAATATATTGTTGAATGGTAAATGAGTCAGAGACATCAGTATCTTAGAATGTTTGATTGTGATGGGTTTAAGCCACTCGTGAAATATTTACATATTGGATGGGCACATAAATTTAATAGTTCATTATAAGACCTCTCCCAATCAACAATGGCTACACACTGGAAGGAAATAACTTACTCATTTTTGTTACTTTCTATTTAGAGATGTGATTATCTCTAAAGTATTAAGTGTAATGCATAGGCTAAAGGACATACAAGGATTTGAAACACCAAAAAAAAAAAAAAAATTAAAATTTACAAAAGTAGTAATATAGCAAATTACTTCATTGAGAGCAAATTCATCAGTCTTCTTTTGCTGTCAAACTGGATATAGATTAGTTTGGCAACCAGATATTATAAACAGAAGAAGAAGAAGGACTTATTTTTCAGTCTGAATTTGTAAACTAATGGAGAAAAGTAACTAGTGTAGCTGCTTTTGAAATAGTTCCCAGTTCAATATGTTACACTGACCTTGAGAGAGCTAGCTACTGGTAACCCAGTTCGCAGTCGGTCGATCTAGTCCAAAAATGGTTGTAGTATCTAGAGTGCATCATAACACCTTTCACTGTAAAGTAAGAACCAAAATCACTTGGATGACTTGTAAATTCTTATCCTTAAGCCTGATCATAATGAACACCAATGGTCCGTATTGACTTAAATTACTCTTATTAATTATTTACAGGTCCGCCATGTCAATACAATTCAAAATCTATTATATTTACTAATATATCAGTAAAAGTATCAGTAAGTATACTAGATTTTAAATTGTATTGACAAGGCAGACCTTTAAATAATTAATAACACTTGCCAATTCTTTTCAACACGAGGTATGATACGGGAGTGGCATAGTCGCTGGCTTGCCACGGTTCAAATCCCGTCCAATCTAAGTGAGATTTTTGAAAGGTAAAGTCCTGCCCCTGTGGTTCTGATTGACATAAAACCGAATAACAATAACAACAGTCATTTGAAATTACTTTTTCACTGCTCTGCATTTCAAAGAGGTAACTGCACTTTCCCTTCAACATCTTGAGTACGCATATAGCATGCACGTACAAATCACATTTAAATTACAACTCCTATTTTAATCACTGAATTGGTAAACATAGCTGCCAACTGAGCAATTCAAGGGAAACAAATAAGCAGATACTTTTGTGATGCATGTTCGAATACCTCCTAATGACGGAAAGATGCCAATGATAATAACTTTGAAAAATATTAGCTCTTTTTGATTGAAATATACATCCGAACTTATCCCAACACAGGGTATTCTCATTCATGCTGTCCCAAGATCAAAGGAAGTGACATTGTGTCACCCTAATGTACATTTAAAAACAAGTGAAATTTCCTTCAAAATATTCCAAAGACTTTCAGCACAATTGATGAGTGAAAATGGAAAACTACCTAAGTGCCAGAAGGTACCTAGTGGAGAAATACGGACAAAACGATTGCTGTAAAGAATATGGCACTTGCGTTGTTCTCCATTTCCCTCTGCTGGCACATGTGACATTTTCCAGGTCGTTATACAACACAATAATGAATGACCTATCATTCTGTTTTGGAACGTACTCAGTGCATTTAGAAACATTTTATTGAGTGGTATATGTATGTATTCATCACATTTTATCTCTCATACATTGTGATGTAAGCCTACATACTATGTAACGTGAAAAGGGTAACAAATGACACTTTTCTAGTTAAGACTTACAATTGTGCAAGTTTCATAACTGAACGACACACCAAGTATCCTTCCTACACAGCATAGAACATGTTAAAAACCACTGTTATCATCATTATGAATGTTACACGGTAAATGGTTATGAACACACAGTTTCTTTTTTTTAACGTAAGAAATTTCATTATTCCGTATTGAACTAAGAATTACAAATATATAAAGTTTTGGTATTTCCACCTCCTCAATACATAAATCAAATCACACTTATGTGTCAAAACTAGTTCTGTATAATTCTATAAATGTTGTAGTTGAATAACAGCATTAAATTATGTATTGAATAGGTGGAAATACCAAAACTTTATATATTTGTAATTCTTAGTTCAATACGGAATAATGAAATTTCTTACGTTAAATGAAGCAGCTCACCAAGCAAAAACCACAGCCTACCAATGTATGGGCTTAAGAGTCAAAGTAGGAAAAATAGGCAAAGACATAAAATTTATTAAACAGTGTATTACACAGAATTTGACCCCCAAATTCCTGAAGAGCATTTTCAGAAAACAAAGTTCATAAACATCAAAGCGATGTTCATTTAAAAGCTAAAAAGTTATGGTTAAAGAATGAATTAAAGTTTCTTCATAAGAAAAAATCCTTTTTAAACCAGAAACTGTATGAGGCTCACTTCAAGGCCACAACTTTACTCACGAAGGCTTAATGGCATTTTGAGGCGAGTCTCTCCTCCCTCTTACAAACACTCATCATTTTCAGGTTGTACATACTCAGACAATTCCAACATAGGTTTTTTAACAGCGTTTCATTTCATTACAGGTTCCATATTGAACTAGGAAACATACGCTCTAGTAAGATCTTAAGAAGCCATCTGAATGTTTTCCACCTCATAAACCTAGGATATAAACTAAAAATTGTAAGCCTTCACAACTTTTATGATACTGCTGCATTATACACATGAATGAAATGCAGCATTTTATCAAGAGCAAAAATTCAAGAACATCGCAACCGGCCGTTTATAAGGAGACTTAATGAACTCTTAACATATAACTGACTTGCAAGTTTTTTACTTGTTATAAATATTTTTAATGTGTTAATATTTTCAAAACAGTTTTTTCCATACCCATTATTTTAAGTCATATTATGAATTGTATGTATGCCTATTTTTCATTAACAGCTGAGGATGACACTATTGTGTGTCGAAACTAGTTCTGTATAATTCTATAAATGTTGTAGTTGAATAACAGCATTAAATTATGTATTGAATAGGTGGAAATACCAAAAATGTATATATTTGTAACACAGTTTCTTCTGGACACAGCTGACGATAGTAATCTCTATACTTTACAAGTAGTCACAGAGCGCCAGCAGATCCTTCTTTTCTGCACTGATATGATGATGCTTCTGCACATCGGGAAGCTGTGATGGTGGAGGAAGCCCCCACATTTTCTTTGTTTCCTTAAATATATTGTAGGACACTCAATCACTATTGAATGACGTTCCGATATGTATTACTTTAGGGTGTCTGTTACTCACTCTAATGTGTGAGGCTTTATTGAGCAGCAGCTTGGTAGGTATTGATGTACTCATTGGCGAGAGCTCCAAACTCAAACCAATCATCTTTACCCATTTTAACTATCTTAAGTGTCCGAAGCCGCTGATTTGCGCAGCAAAGATGTCCTCGAAGGTGTTGCTGCACACTTGCACATGCTCACCTCTTCTGTTAGGGACACTGTAGCACATTGTTACTTGTCTCTATCTTTCTGACAGATGGTTGTATATTCCATGTCGTCTTCTATTTATGTTCACAAGTTTCAGTCTCTTTAAAAGGTATGCACCTTGCTCATTTTCGCCCAAAGTGTAGGACTGGGTGAACAGACTCTCCCTGTACTCACGTTTTTGACGTCTTACAAGCATATTTACAATTACATGTAAGTTGTTCTGATGGCGCTTTCTTGCCAGGAATCTCACGACCTGTAGATGTTGTGTAAGGTTCACCAGCGGTACGTTTCTCCTTACGCTCTTTGTTTATCGTTGATTTGTAAACCTTCTGAGACGTATGAGGTTCCATGTTAGTTCATCTGCATTACTCACAGACAATGTAATAACGTGTCACACAACCGCTATAACAGCACTGGCTAGTACGATGTAATGCGGTGCGAGCTGCGGCACTACACACATTGACGACCGGACCTTCCTAGGCACTTGCGTCACCCTCCAGGTCACGGTCACAGGCACTAGTGTCTGGTCGAAATCCTAATGCTATTTGTGTACCGTGCTTGGAACAAATATAAATGTTTCTGGTACATGAATCCTTTCCAGAGGGATCACCACAACACACAGATTCATGTCGTAACAAAAACCTCAAAATGACATTTGCGGCACTTACATCGTTTTCCATTTCCACTCCTCAATTAGAATATGATTCTGGTGTGCTCAGTTTAACATTGGCAATTCATCACAATCTTTGCACTGTGAAGTGAAGGTAGGCAAAATTCATATAACCTTAGGATATCTCTAAATACTGTTACTGTGTCTGTAGAAACAAAAAAAAAAAAAACTCTACTTTGTTGTGCCAGATCGCAAGTTTCAAAACTGAGCAGTATTTAATTAATGTTGTTATTCATGGCAACTGAAAATGCAAAATCTGTACAATGCTTCTGGAAATTCAAGCTGTTTGTAATGTTCCTGAAAAGTATATTACTAAGATAAACGTGGCAAATATTGTAGAAAAATAGAAATTACAATGTTTTTCAATGTTTGTTCAATGTCATAGGTAAATGTAATTTTTGTGAAGATCATCTGTCTCCACAGAACAGGCACACAGTTTAGGGCTAAAATTTGATTTAGGAAGAAGTATAAGATGTTAGAGAGAAATACAAAGGACTTCCTTCAAAACGTGTGGTAATTACAAAAAAAGCAGCCAATAGTTGTAACTTAAATTAATAAAAGAGTTGGGTATGTAAACCTCCAGATTTTTTGATACTGCCACCATAGAATAGTGTCCACCATTTTATTTGAATTGCTTAAGTCCATCATAAATTGAACATAAAAAGATGCAGCAAAAGATGTCTTATATCAATATTTATTTAAGTCACAATGCTTATAGTGAATATATTGCCTATTTTTGATCAAGAAGGGAATATTCAAGAGCTGGTTAGTTAGGACATGAACTCAAACTGATATTATTTTTATTTATTGTTCATGTATATTAATCGAATATCAAACAGAATGTTTTCTTTGAAGTAGTTTCTTAATAATAATAATTCAAACTTCCAAACTAAAGATTGTACTTTACCTTATGTCAACAAAGAGCCGAAAGAAAAGTGATGTGGTGTTTTCTTGATTTTCTATGGTCCTTTAATGTGTAATTTCTATAATTCAATCAAAGTCATAGAATTGTTTAAAAGGTATTCAATTTCTTGTCTTAAATGTATCCTACTCAAGTTAATCTTTAATACTTTACTTATCACGCTGAGTAAACTCTCAAGTGATATTGAGTTAATATTACAATATAATCTCTTAACACTAGAACCGCGGCAATCTGGGTACCCCCTAAAACTGTGGCTGGGTCACTTACTCCTTTTTGTTATTATTAGTGAATGGATGAGGATGTGGTAACCAAAGAATATACCCGTACGTGTGCTGGTTATTTTATTTGAAATTTAATACTCATAGTGCATTTTGATGTAGAATATTGAACATACAAATAAGGAACATGTAGACAATAGGATTGCCCCACTTTGCTGACCACAATGAATCCAGTTCTAAGCTCTTGCTCCTATGGCACCCCAAATGTACAGTATAGCAAGAAAAATTTACATCTCAATTTTTAGAGACTAATCATCTGACATCAGTACACACGATGAACATTATGCTGCATATAGTTTCTTTGTAGGAATGACACTTCACATGACACACATTGAGCATACATAATATTCCTTGGCTGTACACTTGCTACAAATAGCTTTTTTGCAGAAGATAGGAAAGAAAGAACTAACAACTGGGTCACAAATGACCCAGCCGCAGTTCTAGTGTTGAAGCATTATATCAAAACTTATGTAAAAAGAAATACCAGTTACTTTCTCATTTGATATATTATTACATAATATTTACTTTCTTAAGTTTTAGCACAAATCTGCAAAGAAAAGTAATACATGTATCTTAATATAATGTTTGTTTCTCAGGAAAGTAAAGGCTGTGATGAACTCCTGTAAAGAGATTATACTGGCTCTGAAATTTGTTCTCCATTACCATGGGTAATAATAGCCCATAAAAGTACCATTTCTAATTTCCTGAAGATTATGCATTAGGCCCTATAAGTACCAAATAATATATCCATATAGTGCTAACTGAAATCTTGTGCCTGTAGATTGCAGGCTGAATTTTTGTACATACCACCCAATATTTACTTGCTGTCTACAAAACAAGCCATTTTCATGTCATGATTCAACCACCCTAGACAAGGTAGTCATTTGATGAAGTGAGAATAATTAAAAAGGTTTACATAATCTTCTAGTCCTAAAGTGCTTTCATGTTAAGAAAATTAGTATAACAACTGAATAAGCTGTGAAGCACCTTAGTCAACATGGTTCACTTATTTAGAATATTACTGTATTTCCAATATATAGGAAAACACTTTCCAGTGTATCATTAATATTTACAAGGAAGTACATTGACTTCATTACCATCAGTCATTAACAAATGGTATTCATCATTTCATTTGTTAGGCAACGACCATCCTCACGGACCAACAATTGATAGTAATGATCTCTTAATGATCTCCTTGGATTATCTTCATAAAATATTTATGAAAGGAATAGATTTCAGTGGTAATAATTTATATATACTTATATGATTATAGGACTGACATTTGCCGAGCCCAAATGTTTAAAAGAGCTCCAACAAGTTCACACTGAAAAAAGTACTCTTTAGGCCCTAAAAAATGACATACTGTATTAGATAATAGAAAAAATAATTTATTAATAGGTCTTCTGTACTAATTTTTTGTTTTTGTAGTAGAAACCAACATTTAATTTATAAAAATATTATTACTCAACGCTTGCATTGTACATAACAGAGAATGGTGTAACAGAAGTTCATATGGTAACTTTGACTAGATTTTAAGGTATGTTTGTTGTTTTATTTATATTTTTTACTGCATTTTTATACCAGAAATTGAATAAAGATTTTGGTCTCAATAACATGTTCTTATTTCCTTCCCTACCTTACAGAAATAAGATCAAGTATTGGAAATCATGTATTTAGAAGTAAAATTAATACATAAGAAACTAGAGATTACATTACATCTATATATATAAAATAAGAGTTTTGTCTGTACATTGCTCAGAAATTAAAAAAGGATGGTATTTCTGTATCGGTCGTGTCCATAGTATCAAGGAAATGCACTTTTTAATTTTCCGTAATTTCTCTCTCTCTCTATCTGTCTGCCTGTATGTATGTACACGCATCACGAGAAAACGGCTGAAGAGAACTTAATGAAAATCGGATGATAAGTCCGGGAATAGGCCGCTACAATCTAGGCCATGAATAACCTTACTCACGCTGGGACAAATTGTAGTTATGGGGAAGGCCTAAAATTTAATTCTCACATATTTATGTTATTAGTGGTCCTACCTTAATGAAAATAGGTATATGATGTCCCGGAATAAGTCGCTACAATCTAGGCCATGAATAATCTTACTCACGCTGAGACAAATGGTAGTTTAGGGGAAGGCCTAAAATTTATTTCTCAAATATTTATGTTATTACAGAGGTCCTATCTTAATGAAAATCGGTATGAAAAGTCGGGGTATAAGTCGCTAAAATGTAGGCTATAAATAATTTTATTACCGCTGAGTGAAATGGTAGTTTAGAGGTAGGCCTAAAATTTAATTCTCCAATATTTGTGTTATTAGTGGTCCTATCAACAAATACTACATAACTAAAGTTATAGCATTAAATTTCTGATCATTAATTCTTATACACCGTACCGGCTATGATAGAGATATTCATGAATTTGGATTTTTGTTGCCAAGTCCATACCAGCGCCGAGAACTGCGTAAACAGAATTTAATGAAAATCGGTATATAATACAACTTTCAGAAGATTGATACGAAATTTCAATGATTTCCAGGAGAAGGAAAAGAGGGAAGGTAATAACAACATCTGGACACAAGAGAGGAAGAAACAGCAAAGTGAAACAATGAAGAACTATTGGAAGTCAAGAAAAGAAGGATTAAGATGAATGCACAGGGTTACTTTCCATGGTCCTTAGGTGGCCAAAATCGAAGAAAGAAGAAGAAACTCGGTATGTAAAGTCGGGGAATAAGGAACTAAAGTCTACGCTATAAATAATTTTGTAAGATGTCCTCATGTCACAGAGTCTAAAGAAAACTAAATGTGAAGGCCTACAATACAGAAAGCTCATAACACTGATCAACAATAACGTTACATTGACCATTTTTTGTTGTGATGTGCTTTGTCTCTCTCTTGCCAGTCATCTCCGATAGATACGGTTACTGCTGTATACAGAGTATTTTTTTTCTTAATTTGCTTTACGTCGCACCGACACAGATATATCATACGGCGACGATGGGATAGGAAAGGGCTAGGAGTGGGAAGGAAGTGGACCTGGCCTTAATTATGGTACAGTTTCCTTCTGAGAAAATGGGAGACCACGGGAAACCATCTTCAGGGCTATCGACAGTGGGGTCCGAACCCACTACCTCCCAGATGTAAGCTCACAGCTGCCCTTCCGTAATCACACGGCCAAATCGATCAGTCGACCGAGTATAACAGCCTGTCTGAATACTGGTGGGAAGCAGCTGGGGAGTTAGATAACTTTCCTTGGTTCAAAAATTTTCTGATACTACTGGTACGTAACACATCGGTTCATCATAGCATTCAATCCCTACTCTGAAGCACTGAATGGAATGAGCAGTGTGCATATTTATCGGAATAATGGCAGAGGAGTGTTCACGGCTGTCTGCTGCCTGGTCATTCCAGCACTGGAACTTTGGGCTGTTAGATCGGCACCGTAGTATACAGTATACAGTTAGTTAAAAGTGAGATAATGTGTGGTTTTTCATTTGATCTAGAATTTTATACGACAACGTGGCTTTTAATCGCTACATTCCAACTGACGCTTTTGTAACGGCCTACCGAGCTCGATATCTGCCGTCGCATAAGTGCGGCCAGTATCCAGTATTCAGGAGATAGTGGATTCAAACCCCACTGTCGGCAGCCCAGAAGATGGTATTCCATGGTTTCCCATTTTCACACCAGGCAAATGCTGGGGCTGTACCTTAATTAAGGCCACGGCGCTTCCTTCTCACTCCAAGCCTTTTCCTGTCCAATCGTCGACACAAGACCTATCTGTGTCGGTGCGGCGTAAAACAACTTGCAAAAAAAACAATGTAACGGCCTAATTTGACTACAGTTAGGAAAACCACAAAGACGTAGCGAAGCACGGGTACATCAGCTAGTAAGTTATAAGGAGTAAAAGAATGCCTTATCATTTTGCAATCAATATTTTACAGTAATTGATTTCATTTAACATTTATACTGCCCATAATGTCTTTATATATTATTATACTATATATATATATATATTGTACCAGTAAAGCCTAGGTCCTGGTCCATAGTTATCAAAAGAAATGTTGTTCCAGCATATAAGATCCGTCCGACGTACGAACATCTAAGTAAAAGAATGTTCCAGTATGTACCCGACTCCACGAGTGCGCTAGGCGCAGTCAAGTGACGTCACCTGTCGTTTAAAGCTCACCTCCCCTAGAGATATTTCTCGAAAATATCTTTCTTTTCACAAGTTTTCAACGCCTGTACCAATTTTAATGGAACAAACGCTAAATGGTAGCGGACATCATGAAAATTAACCTCTATAAATTCCAAATTAATCCATCCTATGGTTGCTGAGTTACAATGATTTAAAATCTAACAGAAATTACACACTCACGGTCACATGACCGAGAGAAACTACCCCTCCCAGCGCCAGCTATATATGCCACTGGGTCAAGGCTAACAGGTAAAAGGAGCAGCTGACTGTCGTAGCGAGAGGTCGTACGTGCCTGTCGCTCCGTTGTCTCTCTCCTTGCCAGGCGCTCAGTACTCTCAAGTGCTAACCAGGCAGCTGTACTTATTAGTACGACTTCGAAAGGGCTTTTGTCTGAGCTGAGCACTTCTCAGTGCTCGCTTATTCTTATTCTCTTTCAGGAGTACCAGGATGAAGAATACGGACGTGTGGCGAGCAGCAGACTACTGCTGGGCATCGGAGGAGAACGAGCCGCCTGCACCCGAGCCGGAGCCGGAGACCGAGGTGGAGACGGAGCCGTACAGGGACGGGTGCGACCCCCCTGACGGCTTTCTCTTCTCCGAAGGCCACACCGACCCGGAGTACGAGGCGCTGCTCGTGTACTACAGGCCAGGGCGCCCTGTAACTTCTGAACGGGGCCTCGTCCTGGACAGAATGCGGCGCCCTCGCCGAGGAGGCAGGGTCATCTCGACAACCATGGCCGCCGAGAGCTTCCTACCAGGAGGCCTCATTATCCGGCATCACGACCAGGAGCGGATGCGCGACGCAGAGAAGGAGCTTTCTACTCTGTTCCAGGTCATCCGTCTACCAGGGAGGGACGGCGTGCCAGGGATGAACACCGGCGCAGTCAGGGCCGCGACGGAGACCAGGGAGACGCCGAGGAGGCTAAGGAATAAGGCGGTTAATACCGACCTAGTCCTGGCCACCCAGCCGGCGACCAGCGACGCCATCACGGAGGTGGGGCATGACGCCCCCTGGCGCCGCGACGATGCGACTTCAGTGGAGGAGGACGCCCCCTGGCGTTCTGAGGCTGCTGTCCAGGCCCAGCCTGACAGCACGTCTGTCGAGCTGCAGACCTCGATGTGCGCCCCACAGGACAGGGAATGCACTCAGGCGTTAGCACCGACCGACGCCGCCGCCGCCGCCAGCCAGGAGAAGGAAGAAGACGGCGACGCAGCGGAGCCATCAGCTACCCTGGAGTCACCAGGCCAGGAGGAGGGCCACCAGGACGAGGCCTCTTCCCCCGCCGAGAAGCAACCCCCGGGAAGGAAGAAGAAGAAGACGACGCTGCACCAGGAAGCAGAAGGCGTCGCTGGCTCACCAGGAGAGGACCGCCAAGCCGCAACCCAGGACTGCTGTCAACCGAGGAGCCAATCAGGAGAGGACCTCAGCGGGTAGCGGCAGTCAGGTGAGAGTAAAACGTCCCCCTCAGCAGCTCTTGCAGTGTTTCCGCTGTCTGAGGTGGGGCCACCGTCAAGTTAGCTGTGGACTCCAAGTGAAGTGCAACCGCTGTGGTGGTGATCACCACTACATGGCCTGCGCAACACTTAAGGAGGCGCCGGTGTGCGCCAATTGCGCGGGGGGCCACCCGGCCTCCCACCGCAGTTGCCCAGTCTACAGGGCCATGGCGCGGGCAGAGAGGAGGGAGGCCCGGCGCCATGACCCACCCCATTCCAGGAGGCCCCCGCCTCGGCGGGCTTGGCCTCATTCTCCGGGATCGGAGACTGGGTACGAGGTACCCCAAGGAGGTGGAGTCGTGCGACAGGCCCTAGTGGTACTTGACGCATGGCTCCGCAGCCGGCAAGGACCGCGCTAGTCCCAGCAGTGCCCAGACGGACTGATCCCCAGGCGATGGAATGGCGAGGAATTGGTTTATGTTTTGTGCATGTTACCTGTTCCTAACTAACACAACCTCTGGTCTTTTTCCAGCCCACATCCTTGCATGTGCTATCACAAGATGTCAGGTTTTACATGTAGGCTCTTTCTTCTTTCTGCCTATGTGGTTTTTCCCTGACCCTTCAATACCAAACTTCAATACCATATACCTAATACAATATCGCCTGGTAGCGTGTTTGACATGGAAACAGGCAGATACTCCTTGTATCACTTCCCACTCTTCCCTGCTATCTCTTTCTTCTTCTTAGAAATAATAGCATGTCGGAGGCCATGTAGATTGAGTCGTTGGTCACGCGGGGGGAGCGGGCTTCGGGGGCCCCCCCGAAAAAAAAAAAAAAAAAAAAAAAAAAGCTAACAGGTAGTTGTGTGTTGAGTTGAGTTCAGTTCATTGCAAGCAGTCCAGTCTAGCAGTGCAGTATGTGTATGAGTAAGAGAGAGGGGAGACTGGCCCTCACATAGTATGTTCGTGCAGTCTCGAAGACAGTACTTTTCGTCGTGTTTCGCGGAGACGAAATTACGGGCTAGTAAATAGCCATCGTACTTGAAAAAAAAAGACGTCGCACCGTAAGTAGTCTATTGTGCCGCGACTACGATATAACTTACAGACATTTCAAAGTATAACACGTACGAAATCAGTGAAGTTCGAAGTTATATATTGGACATTCACAACATGACGTGTGGACTTAATTAATTGCACACAATATTAAATTACCAACAGAAACTGTCGTGTACAGTAACTTTAACTATTCTAGAACTTATTTTCTAACATAGCACATCCTTGGACTATGTCTTTTTATGTGCCATATTAGGACATGACGTGTTACAACTGATTAACTTAGTGAAAGTTAAGAACTTTTTCTAAAATAAGATAGTCCTATCAACATTAGAGAATCAGTGTTATCTGTCAGGACAACGATTCAAAGACTGTGGTTAGAGACGGCAATGAGAAATATTGCGTGTTTGCACTGTGTTGGACGTTCTCAGTGACAGTTTAAAATAGTGTTTTTTTTTTTTTTTTTTTTTTTTTTTTTTTTTTTTTTTTTTTTTGCAACAAGGACTGTGATCACTCATTGGACGTCCTAAAATTAACATAGTATCTGTAAATACTACTTGCATGTTCCGTGTGTTAAGATCATTTCCACGAGCAGCACAAATCTTCCGAAAATTCTACAAGATCCAACTACCTTCAACATCATTTCATCTATGACGTCAACGTGGTTTCTTCGTGGAACTTCAAGTTTGAGTCATCATCCGCACCCGCGGAATGTTCCAGATTCTCATCAGTATTCGTAAGCCAAGTTTTTTTAATAAGTGAGTAGTCACAAACTGACTTTCTTTTTTTTTTTTTTTTTTTTTTCTTACCAATCGTGAACAGTGGTTTACCCAGTGCTGCGTGTGACGATACTTCGTAGTTTTCCACCATTACTCAAAATTCATCTTTTAATGATAAATCTATTTTCAAAATATATTTCACATAAGAAAGACTCTAGGAGTTTCAAGGCTCACAAACTGAGAAACTCTCAACAGAAGTTCAAATTCTTATTTTCAATTATAAGTGTGTTCATGTCATGTCATAATACTTAGAAAGACTTTAGGTGAAAAACTGACACTTTATGTTTTCGCAAAAGACTATTGGATCTGTGAGATTTATTTATTTTCACAAATTACATTCAAGAAGATTTACGTTAACCCTTTTGATTTCAACAAATTATTTGCATTCTATATCGACATTGCAGGGTGGTGAATTGATTGACATTATTAATAAATTGTTTGAAAAAGGGTATAACCATCTATTATTCGCCCTGCGAGTCCATCCTGCTCTGTACCGGCTCCAAAAACCAACTTCCACTACCTGAGATCCTTCTCATGCCTTACGCCCCGAACTTTTACTGGTACAGAGAGGACAGAATATATAATAGATGGCGCACAACGTGGGGCTCAATTTGGAGCCGTGCCATAAATATAGATGATACGCCAGTTATAATAGACATCATCGCAATATTCAGGGTTCGATTCAAGTCATAATAAATTGCAATTTAAGTACAGGATTCGACTGCAACGAATTCAAAGAACTTGTTCGAATATTCTGGAAACACGGATAACTTACTTGCAGCAATCGAAGCTCTCAGGCTTAGCATTAACGATCAGAATGCTAAGATCGATAAGTCTAATACGCAAATGGTCGAGTCCCATAACCAATTGCAAGCACAAAATACTCAATTACAGGCTCAAATGAACGCACAAATAACCGCGCTAGTCACAACTACAAGCGCAGTTAACTGAGTCAAATAGCAAAGTCGAAGACTTAACTTCTAAAATTGATAGGACCTTGAACACTAAGTTTGCAGAGGCCGATAAAGTCATTAATAAAAGGCTCACTGAATCCAGTGCCCTTATCGAGCAACGATTCCGTGAAGCTGGAACTCGCCTCGAAAATAAAATTATTGACTCTAGTACACAAGTCAAAGCCACATTGAAAGACATGCGGGATCAGTTTGTTGAAAACTTGGAGTCCATCAAGGAAGAAATAAAGATAGAGGTCGTCAAGTCTTTAGACAAAGATCTTAGAAATGTTCTTCCTTCTGTTCAAGCATTTTCAACCGAACTCAAAGACTTACGAACTGAATTTCAAGAATCCCATGGTAACGTCTCACAAGCTCAAGCAAAGTTAGCTCAGGTGCAGGAAAACCTGCGAGATGCATTAAAGAATGTGGGCAAATTACGTAGCGAGATAGGATTAGTTAAGAGCACGCAAGGAGAACTTGACAAGCGTATTACAGGACAGCTAGACAACACGCATACCCAGATAGCTGCTTTCTGTGAAGACGTACAAGTAATTAAAACTGACTTGAGAAATGAAATAAAAGATTTAGACGCCTCAATTAATTCTAAAATTGAAAATTTGTCTGAAGAAATGAATCAAATTAAACTCAAAAGACATACGCCTGACGTCACAATTCCTGGTTCTTCGAAGGAAGTACATAACACAACAACCCTCATTAAAGTACTAGATGACAAACCAGTCAAATTTTCACGACGTGACGAGTATACTGCTCGGGAATTTTTGTTAAATGTCGACGATTACCTGGAAGAGAATAGGGTAGATGACGATAGAAAACTTAGAGTAGTATCCAAACTTCTAGAAGGACGAGCCTTATCATGGTTCATAGCTTTTAAGAGCAACTTTAAAAACTATGACGACTTTAAAAAGGCACTTCTCAAACGCTTTTGGGATTCGGAAAGACAACACCTCGTCAAAATGCAACTCCACTCTAGTAAATACAATACTTCAGTCAATACTTCCCGATATTCCGATTATTGCCTAATGCAATCAAAGAAGCTACAGTTTTTAGATCCACCTTTGCCAGATATCGAACTCATTCAGATCCTGACACTTCAATATCCGCCTCATGTTCAAGAGATACTAGTCGCTGCCAACATTAAAACATTGGAACATTTCGACGCTACTTTGCGTAGGTTAGATATGGCTAATACCCAATCTAGTCCGAAAACTAACAGGAGTCGAGAAATAAATGCGAACTCTGCGGAAATAAAACCGCCGAAGAGAGAGGAACCAAGGACACGTGAAGAAGGCAGATTAAGCCCTACCAACCCAACCAGATTCCGGAATTTTAGACGTCAGAAGGATCAGGATAGACACCCTTACCAACCTAGGAATTTACGGAGACAGCATGAAAGCACTCCTGAAGAAAATCGTGAGTCCAGACGACGAGAACTCGAAAGTAGATGGAAGGATACACGGGAATACATCAGGGAGAGAAATTGTAATCCTGATGAGCTTGGAGCCACATCCCTGGAATACCAACGTCAATACGGGCCAAGAGAACAAAAACCACCTGATCCTGAATCAACAGGCGCTATAAAAAAACGCCAATCCCACAATAGGGAGATTGACTACAGAACACGATGAGGACGAGATTTCAAACTACTGTACTGCTGTTGTCAATTACTAGCACATTGACGATTCCGAATTACTATTCGAAGACGCACAAACACCAAGGCCAATTATTACACGTTCATTACCTGTCATAACAGTACGCACAGGCAACCTACAGGTGATTACGCTCATCGATTCTGGAGCGCAAGCTTCTTTAATTTCTGATAGGCTTGTAGACTCACTTAAAAATCGGAACAATGTTTTGTTACTGCCTGTAGCTCAGATCAAAGTAAGAGGAATAGTTCCTGATAAAATTGTTAAGTGTAAATCCCAGGCATTTTTAGAATTTGAAATTAACAGCCAGTCATTCGAACACATATTTTTGGTAGTATCACGTCTTAACTTCAACTTAATACTTGGATCAGATTTTATGATCAAATATAAAGGAACCATTGACTATGATGCCAACCTCGTAAGATTAAAGAATAGTTCCGAAGGACTACAGCTGGCAGGACGAAGTGACCTGGAAGTTCAAGAGAATGGAGCCCGTTTCGAAGAAACCGGTGGTGACATTATTGGGCCCGCTGTAAGCGAGGTTGCGCCAGCCGAAGCAGAATGTAGAAACGGTGACCAAAGCGGGGATGACGCAGAGTCCCTATTCAATGAGAACTCCATTATAGGTCCAGATTATATAATGTCTATAGCCAGTGTGGTTGAAGATCCGGAAATTAAAGTAAAATTGGAGGAGGCCAAAAATGATGACGTACAAAAATTTGCATGTGTATTCGATGACAAGCCTGGAAAAGAAAATCCTGCGTATTTTCTTTTCGTCCAACCAAGGGGAAGATGTACCAGTAAAGCCTAGGTCCTGGTCCATAGTTATCAAAAGAAATGTTGTTCCAGCATATAAGATCCGTCCGACGTACGAACATCTAAGTAAAAGGATGTTCCAGTATGTACCCGACTCCACGAGTGCGCTAGGCGCAGTCAAGTGACGTCACCTGTCGTTTAAAGCTCACCTCCCCTAGAGATATTTCTCGAAAATATCTTTCTTTTCACAAGTTTTCAACGCCTGTACCAATTTTAATGGAACAAACGCTAAATGGTAGCGGACGTCATGAAAATTAACATCTATAAATTCCAAATTAATCCATCCTATGGTTGCTGAGTTACAATGATTTAAAATCTAACAGAAATTACACAATCACGGTCACATGACCGAGAGAAACTACCCCTCCCAGCGCCAGCTATATATGCCACTGGGTCAAGGCTAACAGGTAGTTGTGTGTTGAGTTGAGTTCAGTTCATTGCAAGCAGTCCAGTCTAGCAGTGCAGTATGTGTATGAGTAAGAGAGAGGGGAGACTGGCCCTCACATAGTATGTTCGTGCAGTCTCGAAGACAGTACTTTTCGTCGTGTTTCGCGGAGACGAAATTACGGGCTAGTAAATAGCCATCGTACTTGAAAAAAAAAGACGTCGCACCGTAAGTAGTCTATTGTGCCGCGACTACGATATAACTTACAGACATTTCAAAGTATAACACGTACGAAATCAGTGAAGTTCGAAGTTATATATTGGACATTCACAACATGACGTGTGGACTTAATTAATTGCACACAATATTAAATTACCAACAGAAACTGTCGTGTACAGTAACTTTAACTATTCTAGAACTTATTTTCTAACATAGCACATCCTTGGACTATGTCTTTTTATGTGCCATATTAGGACATGACGTGTTACAACTGATTAACTTAGTGAAAGTTAAGAACTTTTTCTAAAATAAGATAGTCCCATCAACATTAGAGAATCAGTGTTATCTGTCAGGACAACGATTCAAAGACTGTGGTTAGAGACGGTAATGAGAAATATTGCGTGTTTGCACTGTGTTGGACGTTCTCAGTGACAGTTTAAAATAGTGTTTTTTTTTTGTTTTTTTTTGCAACAAGGACTGTGATCACTCATTGGACGTCCTAAAATTAACATAGTATCTGTAAGTACTACTTGCATGTTCCGTGTGTTAAGATCATTTCCACGAGCAGCACAAATCTTCCGAAAATTCTACCAGATCCAACTACCTTCAACATCATTTCATCTATGACGTCAACGTGGTTTCTTCGTGGAACTTCAAGTTTGTCATCATCCGCACCCGCGGAATGTTCCAGATTCTCATCAGTATTCGTAAGCCAAGTTTTTTTTTAATAAGTGAGTAGTCACAAACTGACTTTCTTTTTTTTTTTTTTTTCTTTCTTACCAATCGTGAACAGTGGTTTACCCAGTGCTGCGTGTGACGATACTTCGTAGTTTTCCACAATTACTCAAAATTCATCTTTTAATGATAAATCTATTTTCAAAATATATTTCACATAAGAAAGACTCTAGGAGTTTCAAGGCTCACAAACTGAGAAACTCTCAACAGAAGTTCAAATTCTTATTTTCAATTATAAGTGTGTTCATGTCATGTCATAATACTTAGAAAGACTTTAGGTGAAAAACTGACACTTTATGTTTTCGCAAAAGACTATTGGATCTGTGAGATTTATTTATTTTCACAAATTACATTCAAGAAGATTTACGTTAACACTTTTGATTTCAACAAATTATTTGCATTCTATATCGACATTGCAGGGTGGTGAATTGATTAACATTATTAATAAATTGTTTGAAAAAGGGTATAACCATCTATTATTCGCCCTGCGAGTCCATCCTGCTCTGTACCGGCTCCAAAAACCAACTTCCACTACCTGAGATCCTTCTCATGCCTTACGCTCCGAACTTTTACTGGTACAATATATATAAAATAACTTGTCCTGACTGACTGATTCATCATCGCCGAGCCTAAACTATTGGACATAAAGAAAATGAAATTTTGGGGATAAATTTATGTTAAGATGTAGGTGCTCGCTAAGAGAGGATTTTTGGATATTCCGTCGCTAAGGGGGTGAAATTTTAAAATGAGCGTATCTATATCTCAAAACTTTGAAAATTTACAGATGTAAAAATTGGTATTTGGAATCTTCATTAAAATAAAGAAACACGGTTTTTTTCGGAAAATGCCAATAGGAGGGGTGAAAAGGGGTCAAAAATGGGTTGAATGCCTTTAATGAAGATACTTATATCTCAGAAACTGAAGATATTACAGACCTGAAAATTGGTATTTGGGATCTACTTTAAAAATAAAGTACAGGTATTTTTTCGTTTTTGGAAAATCCAAATAATGGGTGGTGAAAAGGGGGTGAATTTTTAAAATGAGTGTATCTACATCTTAAAGCTTTAAAAGTTTGCACATGTAAAAGTTGATATTTAGAATCTGCTTTAAAAATAAAGGATTACTTATTTTTTGTTTTCTGTAAATCCCAATAGGAGGGGTTAAAAGTGTGAATAATGGGTTGAATGCCTTTAATGAAGATCTCAGAAACGGAAGATAATACAGAACTGAAAATTTGTATATGGGATCTCCTTTAAAAAAGAAGCACGTATTTTTTTTATTTTTGGAAAATCCAATTAATGGCGGTTAAACAGGAGTGACAATTTAGGGTGAATTTTTTGAAAGACTACATCTACAGAATATATGAGAAACGTAGAATGTTACAGACGTAAAAAGTGGTATTTGGAATCTCCTGTAAACGTAAAGAAACATAGGTGATTTGTTTTTGGAAACTCCTCTTAAGGGGAGCTAAAAAGGGGGTGAAATATTAAAATGAGAATTTATAGACTATATCTCAAAAAAACTTCACATGTTACAGATGTGAGAATGGTATTTTTATCTCTGTTAGAAATAAAGAAACGTGTATTTTTAGTTTTCGGAAATACCATTTGGGTGGACGGGGGGGTAAAAGTGACCGAAAATGGAGTTGAATTATTTTAATTAGGCTACTGTTATCTCAAAAATGAAGATGTTACAGACGTGAAATTTGATATTTGGAATCTGCTTTAAAAGGAAAGAAACACCTATTCTCGGAAAATCCAATGAATATGGAGAGGGGGGGGGGGGGGGTGAAAGAATTGAAAAATTAATTGACTTAATTGTATGAGAATACTTACATCTAATAAAAACTAAAATTGTTAGGGCCTACAGACGTGAAAATTGGTATATGGTTCTCCTTTAAAAACAAAGAAAAACCCTTTTGGGGGAGAATCATCTTGGGAGGCGGGAGTGAAAAGGAATTGAATTTTCATGAGGACACATAAATCAAAACTGAAGAAGTTAGTCATGATAATTGGTATTTAGAAGATCCTTTACTATTAAAGAAACAAGTATTTTAGTGGGGGGCGGGGGGGAGGAGTGTGAAAGTGAAAAAGGTGACTTATTTTTATCTCAAAACTGAAGGTAATAGACGTGAACATTGGTGTTTGGAATCTCCTTTAAACATAAAGAATCACGCCTTCCTTTAATTTTTTTTTGGGGGGGGGTTACATAAACTTAACGGCGGTAGGGTGTAAAAGGAGGTGAGACCAATTGATTTCACTGTTCATAATGTATTTATAAGGAACCTCCGTTGCACAGGCGGCAGCGCGCCGGCCTCTCACAGCTGGGTTCCGTGGTTCAAATCCCGGTCCCTCCATACGACATTCGTGCTGGACAAACGGAGGCGTGACAGGTTTTTCTCCGGATACTCCGGTTTTCCCTGTCATCATTCATTCCAGCAACACTGTCCAATATAATTTCATTTGTCATTCATTAATCATTGCCCCAGAGGAGTGCGACAGGTTTCGGCAGCCGGCACAATTGAGGAGCGTTTTTTCAAAACTTGATAAATGCAAAATTTTTCGAAATTGAGTTATGCATGCTAATGTTATCAGTTTGACCTTGCTCACCATCCTGTGCAATCATCCTTTGCATAAGTCGATATTTGCCGTGTATAGAAGTGGTTGAAATCACTAGGTTTTTGCAAAAGTCGATATATGCTCTCGGAAAGTTAAAGCAAAACTCGATAAGTGCAGTTAACTATTAATCATGTGGCATTCTCATGGATAATCGGAAGTGTTATTCTGTGGTACAATGGAATGCCGGACTCCATTATTTAAAGGATGTATTCTTGGAACTGCATGCCACATGTTCCCGCGATTAGCTCTCATTGTCGTCGACAGAATAAAACTCACTTCTTGAGAAGTTTTAAGCAAGTTACTGCGTGAGGAACTATTTCACTCTACAACAGTATGAATAATGAATCTGAAGATTCTGAAGCTGGCGTGCCGGTTCAGGAATGTGTCGGTGGAAGAAAGTCTAGATACAAGAAGAGAGTAGCTGGAAAGCTGACTAGAACTAAAAACGAACCTAATATTAAATGCATGTATGGACTAAAAGACTTGCCCACAAGTACAGAAGCTAAAACGATGAAACAATGCAAAGCTGCTGAACTCTGCTATGAAGATATCACAGAATTCCATCATCATGTGACTTCTTTAAACAAGATCGATCAAGACAAGTTTCTTTTGAAGTATATGCACATTTCCACACCTCAGCGCAGGGTAGTGAACACTGCAAGTGCTAGGAAGAAGAAAACTGTTTCTGTGAAGTACAGCATTAGGAAGAAAACTGGTGAAATGCTTCCTGTCTGTGCTGCAACTTTTCAAGGAATTTCTGGGATGTCAAAGGACAGATTATCTTACCTGGCTAGTAGGTTTCATCACACTGGGAAGTTACCTAAGGAAAATCGAGGTGGTGACAGAACAGGCAAGGAACACAAGGACATTACGGTTACCATTAAGAATCACATCAAAAGGTATAAATGCAGAGAGAGCCATCATGGCAGAGGAAAGTCTAAGAGAGGATATTTACCGTCATATCTCTCAGTCAATAAGATGTGGAAGACATTCTGTGAAGAAAGGAAAAGTTCTGGATTGAAACTGTGCTCGCTATCAAAATACAAGTATACATTCTATAAGTGCTTCAATCTGTCATTCAAAACTCCTCACACTGATACCTGCTCCACTTGTAAAATTAGTCTAATGAAAATAAAGACAGAAACATGCCTAGAGAAGAAGAGTGAACTGAGGACAAGTTATAGATTGCATAAACTTCGTGCAAAGCGGTTTTATCAAATAATGAAAGAAGAAAACCCAGGTGTCATCAAGATATGTTTTGACATGCAACAGAATCAACCAATTCCAAAGTTATCAGTGAGTGAGGTTTTCTATGCTAGACAAGTGTGGTTATACAATCTCTGCATCATGATTCACTCAAAGGAGCAGAGAAAGGAAGACATATTTTTCTATACTTGGCTAGAAACAGAATCTTCAAGAGATTGCAACCAAGTTGCTTCGGCTTTATTGGCCTTTTTTTTTAACCTGGAAAAGAAACTGCACAAAGATAGCCCTACCACGATACATTTATTCTCAGACTCTTGTAGCAGCCAAAACAAAAACAGTGTCATCCTGGCCACACTTACTGCTTTCTTGGAAAAAAGCACATTATTCAGTAATATTCTACATTTCTTCCCTATTCGTGGACACAGCTACATGGCTCCAGACAGAGTGTTCGGTAGAATTGAGAAATCTTATAGAAGACAGGAAAACATACTGTCTCCCAAACAATACTATGATATCTTAGAGAAGCATGGCACCCTTAAAATTCTGAGCAGGGACTGGGAAATCAAAGATCTAAAAGAGAGTTCACAGAAGGTACAACGAGCTAGGTTGCCATTTAAAATGAATAGTCAACGTGTTATCACATATAATAAGAGACATAAAAGAGTCTTCGTATCAGTACAGGATACCTACTTCACATATCCAGTGGATGTTGAAGTTCTGAAAATGAAATCCAGCCATGAAGTATTGGTAAAATCCTCTGTTTTACCAAAGAAAAATATGGTGAGCAAAGAAAAGAAGAAAGATGTTCAAGCTCTGTTGAAGTTTTTTGAAATACCGGATGATGCTGTGGATTTCTACAGGGTCGTGTTAGAAGACAAGTAACAGCCTTCTGATGGCTAAGTGTTTTGATGAGTTCTTGGAGCAGACTTTATTTTGTAAGACTTGAATTTAACCTGCGTGATATTAATGTGTTCATTCAATACAATAGGATTGATATTATAGATTAATACCTTATTTTGTTTTATGTTACACTGCTTGATGCTCAGTATATTAGAATCTAATAATAGTATGTAATCTTACAATACCAAGTAGCCTATATTAAAACATGTATGACAATGGAGCTCAAAAATAAATAAATTTTCAAAAAATATTATTCACAAAATAACAAAAATAAAAATAAGTAAATAATTCCATAAACAAAAGTATATCATTCAGTTAGGGTATTAATGTGAAGTTCCATTTTACCAGAATATTTGCATATATTGACTTTTGAAAAAACTTGAGAAAATTATCTTCTAATCTTACCTCATCCACCTTAAGTTTCAACAAGTTCTATTCAGACATCGTACTTGTCTCTATTAGAACTAACATCGACGAAAATTTGAAATGTTTCATGCATATGCTTCTAAGTGGAAATAAAAAAACACATTTCCTGAAAAATGATGTTTGCTGCAAATGTCGAGAATTGAAAAAACGCTCCTCAATTCCTGTTGTTGCCGCTAGATGGGGGCTTTATTCATTCCATTCCTGACCCTGTCGAGTGACTGGAAACAGGCTATAGATTTTCGATGTACTTATTCTGATCATAAACCGATCATTTTTAATCTTTCCTGGGTTTGTTTTCAAGAGCCATCTTCTCCTTTGGAGAACGTTCTTAGATTACAGTAGATTCTCCTGGCATATAAATAAAAATTTAAACGCATTTGAAATAAACGATAGGAATGAGATTGACCGTCCAATTGTTCACCTCTATAATAAGGTCAATAATGCACGGAAGTATGTCATTCGTATCGCCAGAAATCCCGCACACTTGACTACGCGGGACAATGGTGCTGGTCACATTGTCAACAATGACAATGGCAGCAGATGTAATTTACCGCCAAGTAGCAGTCTTGCATCTTGCTGTGGGATCCACAACATATAATAATAATAATAATAATAATAATAATAATAATAATAATAATAATAATAATTTCTTGGACCGTCGTCAAAATGCGCAGACCGCGCTGGGTGTCCTGGACGGATAATGACTACGAATGCAGTCCGGCCGCGGGTTCAGTACCGCCAAGGCACCCAAGACGACACCACGCCGGATCTCCTCATGGATTTGATCCATATTAAAAATGCTTATAGGAAAAGATGGCAAAGATTTAGGGATCCAACTGACCGGGTGGAATACCCGGACGTAGCCCGGGAAGTACGAAATAGATTGCTGTAAAGAAAGATTGAAAAATGGGAGGAACTTTGCCCTAATCTCTCAGAAAACGAGTCAGATCGCAAATTTTGGCGGATTTATATAACACGTAAAGCATCCAATTTTAAATTTTAGTATAATACCGTAGCGAAGCACGGGTATCTTGCTAGTTATTGATAAAATTAATAGGTTTTAATGGTAGTATACACTGAGTGGCCAAAAGTCATGAGAAGATACTGAATGTGATATCAATAACGAGTTGCTCCTCCGAGAGCCCTCAAAACAGCAGCAATATGCACACGCTTGATTGGGTTAAGACTGGGGGATGTGGAAGGCCAATCCATGGTCGTAACTTCACTGGAGTGCTTCTCCAACAATCTGTGTGTTAACACAGAGCGGTGACACTGCACATTGTCCTGTTGAACCATGGCATCTCAATCAGGGTACTCTAAGGCCAGAAAGGGACGCAGATGGTCTGAAAGAATGTCCACTTAATGTGCATCGTTCGGCGCTTCCTGCAGCTGGACAATGCGGACAATTGCGACCATGAGAATGCTGCCCACACCAGAACTGAGCTACCTCCCACATGGACACAACCTTGTTGACACGCAGGATCCACAGCTTCATGGGGCATACGCCACACTTTCACGCGCCCTTCAGCTCAATACAACTGGAACCGGGATTCATCGGAACATACCACATGCCACCACTGTTCCATGGTTCATTGCGTATGTTTGCGGGCCCATGCATATTGTTGAGCTTTGTGTCAGCAAAGGGATATGAGTCTGTCGTCAACTGGTGAAGCCTATGCAGTCCAGTTATCTCCGAGTCCTGGTAGAAATGGGTTTCTGACTCCCAACGTTCAACTGGGCGGTGATCCGACTCACAGTAGCTTGTCAAGCGCCCAGTATGGTTCTGTGAAGACGATGTGATGTCGTTCGTTAAACACCTGTGGTGTAATATTCTCTCTGCGATATTGAAGATCCATCCTCGAGACTGTTGACCTTGGTAACCCAAATTTGCCTGTTATCTCTGCAATGCTATGACCCATGCGACGTTCATGGAATGTCTGATGCCTCAGAAAATGAAATGGACAAAGATGGATATGACAAAAGAAATAAGGGTCCAATGCATGTGGAAGGGTTTGCTGCCAAGGAAACTGCAATGATATGGTTTGAACATCAACCTGGATTCTGCTCAACTCAACTTCTTCTACTGAAGGGATTTAGAGACCTTGCAGCTAGCAAACACAGAGCTATATTTCAACAGTTAAAAATCACTGACCGAGCTCGATAGCTGCAGTCGCTTAAGTGCGGCCAGTATCCAGTAATCAGGAGATAGTGAGTTCGAGCCCCATTGTCGGCAGCCCTGAAGATGGTTTTCCGTGGTTTCCCATTTTCACACCAGGCAAATGCCAGAGCTGTACCTTAATTAAGGCCACGGCCGCTTCCTTCCAATTCCTAGGACTTTCCTATCCCATCGTCGCCGTAAGACGTATCTGTGTCGGTGCGAAGTAAGCAAATAGTAAAAAAAAATTTTTAAAAATCACTGATTACTGTATTTCAGAATATAAAGGTAAGTTGATTGTATAAATTACATTAAAAAATTTGACCTTCATGGTGAAATTATGTTCAGAACCTAAAATTTTGCGCACTCCTTGATGTTTGGTTATCCGAAAATTTGATTGTCCAGACTATATCCGATCCCAACTGATTCGGATAATTTAAGTCCTACTGTACCGCTAATATGACTGAGAATTTTTTTAAATGCTATTTATTCAGGGCATCGACCTAAGAAGATCTTGCACCATATGTTGTGAACCTGCGTGCATTTAGAAATGGCGGTAGTGTAAAGTGTTGAATGTGAGGAAAGGATTATTAAGGATGACACAAAGACCCAGTCCCCAGACTAGGGATATTAATCATTTATAATCAAAAACCCCTGACCCAGCTGGGAATCGAACCTGGGGCCGCCGAGTGACAGGCGGACGTGTTGCCCCCTACACCGCGGGGCCGGACATATGATTGAGTTAGTAGGTTGTGCAAAATGATCTGTTGTGATAAAACCTAAACGAACACTACCAAACATGAATCAGAGGTATGACATGAAAATTAACTGTTGAAGTGAAGGAGCATGCGTAAGTAAGAACTTCCTGTAAGCAAGGAGAGTGTTGTCATATGGCTGGTAAGGTCTTTGAGATTTGAGAATGGATTCACGGTTCACATCCTACTCTACGCAGATATACTTGATGACACTCACAGCCTCACTGTACCTTGTCTCCTGTGAGACAGCATGTATGCTTTCTGAACTTCACACCTATTAAAAAAAAAAAAAACACAAAGATTATTTATTCACTTGTTTAGTGGAAGCAAACATTACTGTTTTTAATAATTTACACTTGCAATATATTTCAGTGACAATCATCATCATCATCATCATCATCACCAATGTCCCAGTCCAGTTGCCCAGGTGTGATTAATTTCAGTGACAAATACATACATTGACTGAAGATATCCTATAAGAGGACGAAACATGTTTCATGAGTGTAATTTAATGTAGTCTTTTTAATAAAGACAATTACAGTATTGTAAAGGTGGAATTATAAAATCTAAATTTTCACAAGTTAAATACATACATACAAATACATTCTTTCCAAAAATAAAAGTTAAACTAAGGTCAAGTTGTACATGGGTAATATCTGGAATATTTTGGCAGTGAAAAGAGGAACCATACACTAGTTGCAAGGGGCAACAAGCTCTCCAGAGAGCTGTGTTTCCTCATCCCACGAAATGAAGATAAAGAAGTTATTACTCATTAATATTAGATAAATTTTCTATAGCTCTCCAAAGAATCACAAAATAAAAACAGGGAATAATCAAATTCCTAAAACATATTCTACAAAATTTCCCACAATGTATCTGAAGAGATTAGAAAATATACTAACTAAATAAGTGAATGGTTATGATTATTGTTTTCTGAAATTTAACTGGTTGCAGTGGAATTTGATCCTGTAATCATGGAGGGAGGAACAGGACCAGAATGACTTTATTGTGGCCCTTTGGTCAGACAAACCCTGAAGCACCCTGTGACCACTTTCACCACTTTCACAATTAACCAGCTGAACCCGTCAGGACATGGTCAATAGGGTTAAATATTCATTGGAAGATTCCCTTATATATGACATTCTTTGTACTTTATTTTTTTACATTTTGCACTGACACAGGCAGATCTTACAGTGATGATGGGATAGGAAATGGCTAGAAACTGAAAGGAAGCAACTGTGGCCTTAAATGAGATACAGCCTCAGCATTTGCCTGGTGTAAAAATGGGAAGCTACAGAAAACTATTTTCAGGCCTGCCGACAGTTGGGTTCGAACACACTATCTCCCAAATGCAAGCTGATAGCTAGACCCAAACCATGCAGCCACTTGCTCAGGGTATACCTTGTACAATTAGATTACCTTTTGGCACAATTCCAACTTTAAAATATTGCACTCTTGACAGTGCAACATTTAACTGGCCAAGGTAAACAGAGACCTGCACGTCCCTTGAGGTTTATTGATCGTGATACAAAATGCCAGGAGAATTGGAAATTGATGCCTCTGGAAAGAAAATGAAAGTTTTTTACCGGATATTGTTAAATCAATTTGAGGGATAAGAGCTCTCTCTATCCAGCTTTATCTCCACTAATTATTTCCATCGTCGCCATAAGACCTGTCTGTGTCTGTGCGACGTAAAGCAACTAGCAAAAAAAAAAAAAAAAAAAAAAAAAAAAAAAAAAAAAAAAAAAAAAAAAAAAAAAAAATTTCCAAATCTAAGCAATTTTTGTACATACGTCTCTAGAATTAGGCTTTAACCTGGTTCCATTTAGGAACCATTGGGAAACATTCCAAATTGTAGAATAAGAATTTTTAGAATAAGAATATGTGGAGGCAAAGCTTTAATTTGAAGGAAATCAAAAATTGATGATGATGATGATGATCATGATGATGCTTGTTGTTTAAAGGGGCATAACATCGTGGTCATCGGCCCCTTAAATAAAAAATTATGTAGGGAATTGAAGTAGCAAGCTTTCATCTTCAGTATTATAAACTGTTGATGTTAGTGTATGAATTTGAGCTGCTGGGTATAAGCCCAATGACTTTCAAATTAATTAATGAATAATTAATTAATTCATTAATAATAACTTTGGAGGAAATGTCTTCTTTTGCAGAATTGAACGTTTTGCTACAAAATTCGATCACAATATCATCATGTGCTAAAATTCTGGTTGGTAGTTCAGTAACATTTGATCCTTCACCATTTACAGAGGGGTAATAGCCATTACTGTTTGCTTGCAAAAAAAAAAATGAGTGAATTCAATTTTTTTGTGCTTAAGCCCGCATATGTTTATGTAAGTGGTATATTTTGAAGAAGGGCAAAGACCAGACTATTTAATACAATTATAAATAAATAAATGTTTGGTGATAAGCATGTGACAAAACAGACAACACCTTTATGAAATCTCCCCCAAGAACAATGATATATTTTAGAAGATGATTCACACACATTAATGAATGACTATTTGCCACTGGGGCTTTATCCCATATTGAGCCATGCTAATCAAATATCAAATATGGAAATTAATTTTAATCTAGACACTGAACTGTCATTCAAATTCAGAGGAATTTTGAATGTAATGTACACTGTTAAACTGCTGGGCAGGAAATCAGTGGCTATTCCTGTCCACAGAGTACAGCTGACCAGGAAGACATCCAACTGTGTATGTGTGCTTAACCCCTTCCACCTCCCATAACATGCCACATGCCTCCACACACAAACGGTTCACGCGGCCTTGAAGCACAGGTGATGCTTTGGCCAATTGGAATGCTACGTTTTTCTTTAATAATTTAGACATATACGGCAAGAAATGTTTATGCTTTTAAAGGCACTCTGTAGAGCTTCTGTCAGAATGCTTTACAATGTCAGTCGGTTCAGCCGTTCTCTCAAACACTCTGTCACAAATATCACCCCAATGTTTAAATACACTGCTTGGAAAAGAAAAAAATTCAACACCTCACCAACAAGGTCATTTTATTCACAAGCGATGTGACAGGTAGTTCATCACTGCAGTATATGATTACACATTCAGACCAAATGAAACACACATCACAGAACAAGGCATCCAAACAGTCGCATCAACATACCATGTACTCCCCTCTGGAGACAATGAAGGCATGTATTTGTGTGTGCAAAGAATCATAAAGGTGCCAAATAGAATCTTACAATACAGCATCTTGCACTTTTTGATACAATTCAGCAATGCTTCTTGCAGGCTCTGGAGAACATTTAAGTTCCTGCTTCATCATGTCCCATACATGTTCAATTGGTGAGAGATCCGAGAACTTGCTGGTCAGGGCATTTGTTGTACACAACGTACAGCAAGTTGCATCGCAGCAGCTGTACGTAGACGTGCATTGTCCTGCCAAAAATGCACATCACTTCCTGTTGAAGAAATGGCAGTAGCACAGGGACAACAACCTATGCAATGTAGTGGGCACTGGTTATGTTACCCTGCAGAAACACCAACTGTGACCACGAGTTGTAACTGATGGCCCCCCACACCGTGAAACCTAGGGTGGGACCTGGGTGTCGTGGGTGAATGCACTCTGGAATAGGCCACTCACCAGGTCTACGCCGTATACAGCCAAAACCTACTCTCATCACTGAAGACGACAGAGTGCCACTCCCATAATTTTCCAAGGCCATCCTATATTTTAGGTGTATATACGTTGACAAACAACAAGAAGTCTAACATTTAGACTATTTTAACCAGATCATGAATCCATGTGAAAGACTATAAATATAACTTATATGGTGTTTTGATTATACATAGTGTTATGTAATCTTTATTATAGAAAGGACATTGACCTAGAAGACAAAATAGGGCTACGAATTAAAGAAATTTTAAGAGGTTAAAAAAATAAACTTTTCTTTGAGTAGATATTATTGAATAGGTTGTTAGACAACAAGTAGCTTAAACAACATCCAAATAATTTCTAACTAAATTCTGAATACTGTAAATGTTCATAACATTCTTATGTGATGATTTCTTTTGTATAATGTGTAAATGTAATCTTTATTCTATAGGACATTGATCAAGAAGACAATAGTGCTACACTATATAAAGAAATTTTAATAGGTTTCAACACAAGCTATCCAATGAGCAATTTAAATACTGCTTCAAGAATTTTCACATAATTTCTAAAATTTTCTGCCAGTTAGTTAAAAATTGCCAAAAATGTATTTTTCTAATCCATATTATTTTTACACTTAAGTATTAAGATAGTCTGTAAGAGAAAATCGGGATCCCGATGAATTTATGATTCTGGGGACAACGTTTAAGCTGATGCCCGCAACTAAGGGCGAAACATGTCCCAATTTGATTGTAATGTATAAGTCATAAGCATTCAGACGAATGTAATGTATTCAATAGGTTGATCATTTTAATAAACTTGATTGTTTTAAAATAGTATATAAATCTTCAATAAGGACCAACCATGAAATTTATTACATGTAAACTTGGATTATCCGGTCAACACGGGGATAGCAGCCTCCATTCTGTGCCCGTCACCAATGTGTTAAATTGATAGTTTCACAAAACAAAACATAGTGAAGCTGAAAAATGTCTAAGTAAATTTTAGTCTAATTTACTAAAAAAATTAAACTCTTGTCCTCATCCCGAGGTGGTGCAGCTCATTTTTAGGCATGCCCCCGATGGAGGTCAGCTGTGTGTACCATTTCAACCACATGCCAGCCCTTCTGCCATTGTCAAATTTCTGGCAGTACCGGGAATCGAACCCAGGCCTCCAAGGACGGCAGCTAATAATGCTAACGGTTACGCTACAGAAGCGGACGCCCAGTTTACTGAAAATGTAGCACCATATTTCTGTATTAACCACTTGAAGTAAGCACGGGTAGATACACGTAACACCATCACATTGAACATAAAGCACCATACTAGCATCATGACACAAAATGTTCTTTAAGGAATTGCTGCACTAAGAGAAAGATTAATGTTTATACAAAATCACTCATTTCTGATAATAGCACACTTAACTTGATTTAATATCAGTCTTCTCAGAAGATACTAAAATTCCATTACCAGAGCCAGATAAGCCCATTGTTCATTTCACATGCTGATAGTTAAGAAATTGGGCTAGTATAACAAGTGAAACTTGAGACTGGTGTTGTGGAGTCATGGCCTGGTGTGGCGAGCTGTGCAATGACGAACTAACATACTGAGTAGACTAGAAGAGAGGCGACAGTTAATTTGTAATCGTTGTGCAGATGACGCAAGACCTTCAAGAGAAAGTATTTAGAAATCTAATATTTAAATAAAAAGGAACCAAGTAATAAATATTTAATTTTCAATTATTTTAAGTATAATTTAAATTTTGTGAAAGTACTAGATTAACTAATAAAAGTACCAAAAATAATTCGTGAACTGACAGTAAAAAAAAAAGTGCAGAGGCAGGGATTTCAAACACAAACAGGTGATTTGAATACCTGGACTACAATATCTTTGTGTGGTGCACGAACACATGGTGAAAGGAGAGAAAGCGAAGTCTGAGCTCGTGACAGACTGGGCAGGTGAACCATACAGCCACTTGCTTATGGGCAAGGAGTGTACTTCTCCAGTGGCCAGATAAATATCACACTAGCGAGTAGAGATAAGGAAGTGACCCACTCTTCACCTTGCTGCCTCACAATCTAAAGGAAGACTTTGTTCTCTGGACTTTTATAAATTTTGTCCAGCTGGTCAAACTGCTGATTAAACAGTGCCATGCCGAACTTTTGTTTACCTTGGACACCAATACAATTAAAACAGAACCTATTCTCATAATATACAGTTTTTAGGAATGGAAACGAATTTTGTAAGACACTATTTATTGTACTATTCTGTTCCAAAAAAGTTGTAAACCAGCCACTGTTCGTAATTTCCTATACCTATAATATTCCTTTCTTGTAGGCTTCCTGTGAAAATCAGATGGTATTGAGATTTGGAACTAAAGAGGTATTAAAGTCAAAGGTGGCAACAGTAATAGTACATCAATACTCTTGTATTTTTTCTGTGTAGTGACGAACAATGCAACATGGCTACCGACTTGAGATTGACAAAATCCTGTTCAATACAATGCAATCCACTATTTCATGGGTTTAAAATTTATACATAATATTTAAAAGTCATAGGTGCATGTTTCACCCTTTTTATGGGTATCATCAGCCTATATCAATCTTAAAATTATTGGATATGGGATCTTTCTAATCTTATGAACTATAGAATAAAATGTTGAACAATTATCTCATAAAATGTTATAGTATAACATTTAAAATGATGACAATGCACAGAAAGTATGTTAAAAATACTGTAAATTAACAGTTTTGAAGATTACAACGTGGTTAATCTAGAATATTTGAGTGTTTAAAACCAAAATGGATCATCATCTTATACACCATTAGGACTATGACAGCCTTGAGTGTGAAAGCACAATCATCCACTCCCATAACATGAGTTCAAGATAGTAAAATCAATGTCAAATATTTAAAATAGAAGTGTGAACATATCAAGTGTATTAAAATATATACGGTTGATTTATCAGAAATTCGTAGAAAAGAGATAGGACTTCTTGTAGGAGACGTTGCTGTTGATAAAATGTTGAGGTGACAAAGCTAGCTGATGTCAATGTTTGGTTATGTTAATACGGTAATTGATTGGATCCAAAAGACAGTCAAGTGGGTGTTATTATACCTGTTGAAATATTTATTTGAAGAAATGATCGAGTTTTACCTGAAACAAAATATTAAAGAGAGCTAGTTAAATGGTATTGTGCATGCGACTTCTCATACGTCAAAAATTCCTAAGTCGGTACTTACTCGTACGGTGCGTGTTAAGTTGTTTCAGGTAAAACTCGATCATTTCTTCAAATAAATATTTCAACAGGTATAATAACACCCACTTGACTGTCTTTTGGATCCAATCAATTACCGTATTAACATAACCAAACATTGACATCAGCTAGCTTTGTCACCTCAACATTTTATCAACAGCAACGTCTCCTACAAGAAGTCCTATCTCTTTTCTACGAATTTCTGATAAATCAACCGTATATATTTTAATACACTTGATATGTTCACACTTCTATTTTAAATATTTGACATTGATTTTACTATCTTGAACTCATGTTATGGGAGTGGATGATTGTGCTTTCACACTCAAGGCTGTCATAGTCCTAATGGTGTATAAGAAGATGATCCATGTTGGTTTTAAACACTCAAATATTCGAGATTAACCAAGTTATAATCTTCAAAACTGTTAATTTACAGTATTTTTAACATACTTTCTGTGCATTGTCATCATTTTAAATGTTATAGTATAACATTTTATGAGATAATTGTTCAACATTTTATTCTATAGTGCATAAGATTAGAAAGATCCCATATCCAATAAGTTTAAGATTGATATAGGCTGATGATACCCATAAAAAGGGTGAAACATGTACCTATGACTTTTAAATTATATGTATAAATTTTAAACCCATGAAATAGTGGATTGCATTGTATTGAACAGGTGGATCTATAAATATTATTATAATATTTGTGATATAAGTGGTACGTTCCGAGCTGTCAGTGGAGAGAAGGCGTGGAATGACATTAGTAGACGAATAAGTTTGAATAATGTCCTTAAAAGTAGGAAAGATCACAATATGAAGATAAAGTTGTAATTCAAGAGGTCAAACTGAGGCAAATATTCATTCATAGGAAGGGGAGTTAGGGATTGGAATAACTTACCAAGGGAGATGTTCAATAAATTTTCAATTTCTTTGAAATCATTTAAGAAAAGGCTAGGAAAACAACAGATAGGGAATCTGCCACCTGGGCGACTGCCCTAAATGCAGATCAGTATTGAATTATTGATTGGTACAATTCACTTCACTGCGTCCAGCCATGCATCAGACAGTATCGCGCATGTCTGGAAGGTTAAATATTGTTTAAAAGTCAGCAGTCAAGCCATGTCTTGAATTTGGTTACGTACCCTGTTGTGCAATTACAGCATTACAACTATCTGAGAGGGGTCGCATTGTGGGACTTTTCGCAAAGCAGGATGTACACATCAATGGATTCCCACACACGTTGGGGCTGTAACACATCAACAATAGAGATCAGAGAAAATGTGGCACCAGGGAACTGTCCACTTGCAGCAAGACTATGAACTTGTGTGCTTTTTTGCCCAGTTTCCTTTCATGTCACAAAACCATTCTGAATGGAAAAGCACTCCGTTGTGTTTAGCTATGCTAGCAGACACTGTCTTCATTCAAGTGATGGCCTTTTACATGGCAAGTATCATTTTACAGAGGTGTTTTTGTCCCCGACATATGGGCCCCAACTCCTGGCATCAAGGTGAGGGGTGCAATAATCTACAATTTCTGTTCACCTCCAGCATTTATGGAGAGAGTGTTCAACCATGCCTGCTAAATCCAAGACACTGTTCAACCCATCCTGCTTCCATTCCTGCAACAGGAATGTGATATATTATTCAAGGAGGATAATGCTCCTCCACATACTGCTACTACTTCATGGTGTGTGTGTGTGTGTGTGTGTGTTTCTGTACATGTCTACTGATTTATAGGAAGTCCAAATTGTAATTAACTCCAAGTCCACAACACTGGTTCACCTTATCTGCGTTATTTAGAACGTTTTTGTAGGCGAATCTAAAGTTCCTGCACTAACATAACTTTTGGGATGAATATGATAAAACAAGGAGAATTCAGGAATTTAGATATATTTCAAACCATTTAGCTGCAAAGAAACTGGACATTTTCTAAACATATTCTACTCTGTACACTATTTTACATTTCAACTGTATGTGGTAATAAAACAATAACACAGAAAAATTAATTACAATAGAAAATAATATAATATTTATCTCCTGAATAAATCATATAGCCTACAGTGAAACCTCATTAGGACATTTTTGCAGGGAACAAGGAAAAGAAAAGGTTTAAGCGAGAAAACGTACTAATGAATATACGAATAAAAACTATCCAACAAGGATATGGAAACACTAGGTACGATTTTTTCCAACATGAGGGCGTTTTACATCGTGAATCCGCAGGTACAATGTAAACTATAGCCCTATCTACCATTTCTGAAGACGAGAGGAAAGTATTAAAAGGTATGAAAAACACGAGAGAACAAAAATGAAAACCTTTTCTGCTGGGGATTATAAAATAACAAGTACCGGTACACTGAAACGCGTGAAACAAATATGAAAACATGCACAGGGGCCAACAAAAATATCAAAATATTACTGCAGAGCACACTCTTTCTAAAACAAATGTTAGTAGGAGCCTTTTATTTCAGAGCAGTGGTTTATTAAACAATATTTTCTTGTCACACCCTTAGATGATGAATCGGAGGTTACACTCTACCATCTGCAACTGCGAGGAATGAGGAATGACTTTGACCGCCATTTTGAATCGAACAAAACTTTGACCAACTTGAATGATCAAGATAAAACTCGAAGGTATGAGTTTCAACACTGACAACCTCTGTGCGCTTATGCCAGTCCACTTTCTGACAAATTTTAATTCTGTCTTCATTATTAAGGAATTTTACAACAGTTCATTTTCTGTATCCATAAATAGGCTATCACATTACAAATATGCAACACGCTAGTCAATTTCACATGATTATGTTCCTAATCCAGATATAGGCTACTGTATCATGCAACAAATATTAGTTACACTTCACCGTACCACTCAACAAAAAATACATTTCTATCTTCTGAATGGAATGCGAAATACAAGCACAAAGCAGGCTCACTCTGCTGTTCAGCAATTTTGCTGCTAACCGACAAGCAAAACTAAACATTCCTGAGGCTAACGGCTTGCTCCTCGAAAGTGCAACTTATCCTTTGAAGTTCAGGAAGGCCTTTACCCATAATCACGCAACTGTGGTAACGGCTCTTACCCGAGTTGGAAATCACATTTCTTTCAGAAGGGATGACAAATACAGTAACATTTTTCAGATCTAGGAAAAGTATGATTGTACTAAGCAGTAATAGTGAAAATTTGTGACGCAATAAGGGACATATTTTTTATATACATCTAATACGATGAGAATCGGGACTTTGAATTTACGACGTGCTAAGCGGGAAAATGTGTTAATGAGGAACGCACTAACAAGGTTTCACTGTGATTAATCTGGAATCTTCCCAAAGGGAAGATATTCAAATAAAGTAAACCATTTAATAAAAACACTGAAAATCAATCCAATTCATGCACTAGAGATCAAAATTTTTAAACTATTTCCTTTGGAGTGCAGTTAGTCAGTTTCAACAGTACATGACATGACATGTAATATTTTTGAAAGTGTTTTTCTAATCTTTCACTCTGCACTTTCTACTTTAAAAGAAAATCAAAGAATGGATTTACAAGGAGACTAAGTTATAATTAACTTATCTTCAACATTGGTACTTCTCTGCTTCATTTAATACAGGGAGAGGCAAACCTAATGCATTGGGAAGTTCATGGGCTGGAGCAGGTCCCATCTGACCAATGAAAGCTGTAACATGATATTCTGCAGTAATACATGTAGCTGACAATTTATGACACTGAAGGTTTTGTCTTACCTGTACAGTACTTATTCATTTACCTCGTTATCCTTGGCATACTTAAGGGTTGTTCCTGTACACATTTTGTTTGAGGGTACATGAAGATAATGACACACAGTGAAGTCTGGCAAACAATGAGAGAGCGGATGGGGAGCGGGGTGATTTAAGGTCCGCTACTAACTAGCCATTCACAAAAAATCTTGTGAACAAATTCCACAGAACAAAGCGTGTGCGAGCTGTAGTGCAATCCTCCTGAAGTATGTGTATTGTTTTCCTTTTGAGTTAGCATTTCAGGGAATATTCACATAATGTCATTCGTATAGCTCTAGGAGTTTACAGAGTTGTAAAAGAATATAGGACCGATCATCTGTTTGCACTAATCACATGCCATACTTTTTGATGGCCAGGCAGCCTCTGGATAGTGTGTGTTAAAATTACGTAAGGATTTCTCATTTCAACTTTTCTTTAAAAGATGTGTCTCAATGACAAATAATTGTTGATGTCTAGTGTATGGCCTATCTGTCCAGATACAAGCCCTCAACTGGCGGATTCTCTGCAGCCCGTGAATTCCCCTAAGTGTCAGGTTTGCCTCACCTTGTACATATTTGCTGGGAACCTACAAGAGTTCCTTCACTCACATACCTTTCAATGTGAATATTCTAATCAACAATATCAAATAAGAGATAGTTTTGCTGCACAGAACTTATCAATTTTCACCAACCATTCTATACACTATTTTAAGTGTATGTGGTAATAAGAAATAAGTAACAATAGAAATGTATCTGGTATATAAACCATCTGGGAAACAGTTTGTGGCTCTCACGGGAAATTATTCTAGTAAATACTGATATAACCTTTAAGGCACCATAAAACGTTGGAAGTCAATCCAATTAAATCACAACTCAGCACTCAGCATAATTGTCTTTCACAAAAGGAAAGTCCTACATCAGTATACCACAATCTACTGTACATCAAAGCCTACAATAGCGAGTTATTTTCAACCAGCCAAGTCTTGGGAGTTCACTGCATTGTACGTCCATTCACTATCACTCACGACTAAAGAAGAACCGCAAAAACAGCTTACAAAATACATAAAAGTCATCACAATATAGTCAAAAGGACTTGGTACATTTGTAAAAAAAGTTTGTAAACTATCGTTGTCATCGGGAAGGAAAACACAAAACTTCATCCTGAGTGCTACGAGCATAACTAAGTACTCTCTCCTGAACCAACATAAAAAAGATCTCTCCTTCCTCAGTACATTTCATACAAACGCTAATGTCAAAATCTTTTGTTTTCTCCTCATGCTGTACTTATATTTTATAAAATCCATAGGAATTTGTAAGTATTGATAACAACAACAACAACAACATGACTTGTCTTGCACACAGATAAAGAAAAAGCCACCCATTAACACACGTTTTCTGTCATCAACTTGAAATTTCTTACAATAGGTTTAAATGAAATAGCGTATGGATTTTGGTGCCAGGAGTGTTGGAGGACATGTTCGGCTCGCCAGGTGCAGGTCTTTTGATTTGACACCCGTAGGCAACCTACGCGTCGTTAAGAGGATGAAATGATAATGAGGACGACAGGTACACCCAGTCCTCGTATCAGTAGAATTAACCAATGATGGTTAAAATTCCCAACCCTGCTGGGAACTGAACCTGGGACCCCTGTGACCAAAGTCCAGAATGCTAACCATTTAGCCATGGAGCCGGACAATACATTTTAAAAAATTAAACGATAGTTTTTAATTATGGCCATTCATCTCAACAGAAAAAATTACTTGTGAATGAATTGATCGACATATGAAACGAGACAATGCTCCACATGATGCACACAGAGGAGGTGTATTTTGAGCTGTAAGTAATATTACTTAATTTACTGCTACAAACTATGGATCTGGTTTTTGAGGTCGCAGCCAAGACAAATTTGTGTTTACTATGAAAGTTTCTTATCTCGTGAGAAGATATTGTCATGGTTTTCTAGATGAAGTATGACAACTGAGGATACCAATTGAGTTGGCTGTTAGCTTGCACATTTTGGGAGATGTTGGGCTTGGAAACCACCATCAATAGCAGCCCCTGAAGATGGTTTTCTGGGGTTTCTCACTGGCCAAATATTGGGGCTGTACCTTGAGACAGCCTTTGTGTCTCTATGTACATTTATTTCTGTTTTGTTCCATAATTGTTCGAAGTACTTGTGAATTTACGTCAGTAACCTTTTATTGGTACCTAAACACTGTCTTGTTTTTTACTGTGTCCATAGATGCTGATAATTTTCCATCTTGCCTAGTAGATTCTTTCCTTTGTCCTTCTTGGGCCCTTTTGTTCCTTGATTTTTCAGGAACTCTTACGATGACTAAAATGGAAGCTGGGAGCGATGATTGCGTTTATATATTACAGTCATATTTTCTCTAGATTTAAAGATGATTTGTTCCACGGTTCACGCTGTTGACAGACTTTCAATTATGTATATCCCTCCGAGGTACTGTATTTTTCTGTAGCCTAATTCTTTGGTTTGGTTATCCCTTGGTTGCTTTCACCTTTAGGAGCCTGTTTGTAATTCACTTTTGTCCATTTTTGACTACCCTATCTTTATACTGATGCTACGTCGTTTAAGATAACATTTTACTCCTGTGATTTATGTTCTCTTATGCCACTTCATTTAGCAATAGGTTTTCGGCCTATTCTTGTGCGAATTGTTTAGTTGTTTTACTCTGATATCTGCCATATGGTGGTGATTCTTCGGGTAACTGCTGTCAGGGATTTATTTAAACTAGGTCCTTGACCCGATAAAATATATGTCTCATACCCTGCTTTGTAAATGCCTATCTGTAGTATTTATAGTCGAAGCTTGACGCTGTGAGACTGGAGTCTGAATGAGTAAGTTATGATATTATGTGATCTTGGTTTTGACACACACTTTTGGTCTATAGGATTTGGGCTAAACCGATGGCTGTATCCCCAGTATACTGGTGGTGTACCTTAATTTCGTGTGAAGTTGGATTGTGGCACATGAGATTTGAGAGCAGGATTGTGCGTTGTGATGAAAGAGTGGTTATAATAGACCAAAACCTTTGCTAACTGAAGGAGGAGAGTCTAATTTACTTTTCCTCCCTGGAACTTATTTTCTTTTCTCCCTGCATTTTTGCTTTTTCTACTTGAGTTCTCTCCTTTGTATTCCTGTTATGTTAATATTTTGTGTTGGCACCATAGCAAACAGTTCGCTTATATTTTTCCTTGTAGCTCATGGGGGCTGCCATATTAGTCCGATTAAGAGTGTGAATCGCTCCCTTTTATCATTGAGGTCATGCCTTTTAGTGACATCCTCTTATCCTTAATTTTACTTTAACTTTTATTCTGTGCAGGGGATTGTTGGAAGATATGCTTTTCTTTTGGGCGTGGGTGTGTTTTCTTATCTGATCAGTACCAATATATTTATTCTGAATATCGTACAACCAGATAAATCTTATAAATGAGATGGAATATCAGTTACCGTAGATGTGATAAGAGTATATGCTATAATATCACTATATGAAGATAAGTGAGCAAACGACATGTTAAAACGAGTTATTTAAAAGAATCTGTAAGTACGTTTCTTGGTACTGAAATGGGAATGCCCTGCGAGGCGTTCATGTATTTCTCGAGAAGAACACGCTAACACCCGACTGTATGGATTCAAAACGAGCGCCGAGCGCGCGGGCATAATGGGTGACAGCATGCAAGCAAGCGCTGCTACAGAGTGCCAGCCAAGGCCAAGTGACGTCACACCGAATGTTCTATTAGATTCTATGTCATTTCATCACGAACAGAAGGTCAGATCATTTTTTGGAGAACGTTACCTTGCAGGACTGGTCAACAAATGCTACTACCCAAAATGTTATTAAAATCAGCAGAAGGATGGCCGCGATATGAATTTTTTAGAAGCTCATATTTCTAGTCTCGCTATCCGACCTTGAGCAATATAAGGGGGTCGCCAGCCTCGAGGAGAACAGAGTGTGTCAGTGTGTCACAGTACTTCGACATGAACCAGTCGTCTCGCTGATGTGATACAATTCGTTACTCTGTGCGGCTAAAGACCGGGGTTTGAAAGTGCGTAATACGAATGTTGAAAGCCTTCTCTGTGGACTAACTTTGCGTGTAAGCGAAAGCTTATTCACTGATAATATCGGTCTATCGAGCCGAATAACATTATTTTGTAATCTATAATCTTCATTTCCGTATTGACAATTGCACAATTAAAAATAGGAGAGGATTTCCACCAATCAATACTTATTTATTGTATATATTAAACTACAGGACCGGTTTCGACCTCATATTCAAGGTCATCTTCAGCTGAACCATATATACATATTAATATAATGAAGCTTTGATTAAGATTGTGGTGTTGAAGGAATGCCATATGATGATGATGTACATTTAGTTTCATACAAATGGGGCACGTCTTAGCGTGAGCTGGCGTATATGTCATTCTGTGCAATATTGCAACTGTATGTCTAAAATGTTGAAGGTCTTAAAACTAGTGTATAAAACACGTCTTTTCCTAAACTAACTTATATATATGTACAAGATAAAAACAATACATAAAAACACTTCATGTACATGAACATTCGTTCTTGCTTGGTGGTCAATACATCGACTAACTTCCGTATTTAAGTCTTATTCACAGTTGTACACTTCAGCTGCTATTCATAGAGTTTGTAAAATTGCATGGATAAAAGTTTTGTCTTCCTGTGCGTATGTGAGATAAAACACTTTCAATTTAAAAAGGGTGCCAAATGTATGGATGAAATTCAAGTAAAATATGTTCAGCTCTGCTGTGTGTGTTGCCCTTTTATAAGAACCAGTTCATGTCAAACCAGTTTGCATGTCAAACACAACTCAGCTACACCAACAACAATAAACATAACATCATTGCACAGCTACAAATGGGAAAGGAGCCACTACTTTGAAACCAATGTCACCCAAATTTACGGACGCCAATAAGTAAACATGAACTGGTTCTTATAAAAGGGCAACACACACAGCAGAGCTGAACATATTTTACTTGAATTTCATCCATACATTTGGCACCCTTTCTAAATTGAAAGTGTTTTATCTCACATACGCACAGGAAGACAAAACTTTTATCCATGCAATTTTACAAACTCTATGAATAGCAGCTGAAGTGTACAACTGTGAATAAGACTTAAATACGGAAGTTAGTCGATGTATTGACCACCAAGCAAGAACGAATGTTCATGTACATGAAGTGTTTTTATGTATTGTTTTTATCTTGTACATATATATAAGTTAGTTTAGGAAAAGATGTGTTTTATACACTAGTTTTAAGACCTTCAACATTTTAGACATACAGTTGCAATATTGCACAGAATGACATATACGCCAGCTCACATACATTTGTATGTAACTAAATGTACACCATCATCATATGGCATTCCTTCAACACCACAATCTTAATCAAAGCTTCATTATATTAATATGTATATATGGTTCAGCTGAAGATGACCTTGAATATGAGGTCGAAACCGGTCCTGTAGTTTAATATATACAATAAATAAGTATTGATTGGTGGAAATCCTCTCCTAAGAGACTGTACAGTAATCACTTGATATTTTGAAACTGTGTCTAAAGGACTTGGGGCATAAAGAGTGTGCTTTAATTATTTCCTCTTCAAGAGACTGTTAGGTTGCTTCGTGAAATTGTGCCCTAGTGAAAGTACAATTCTTTTCATGGACAGTGTTATTTGTTTCATAAAGGACAGTGCCTACTTTTCTTTCAAAGACTGTGTCAATTACGCCGTGAGAAAAACAGTGTCGACATTTTCTTTTCATAAAACTGTGCCAACCTTCATTTTCAAAAAACAGTGTTAATTCACTTCGCATAACCGTGCTAACATTTTCTAACATAAGACTGTGCCGATATTTCCTTTCAAAGACTGTGCTGATTCATGAAATACGGTGCCTTTATCTCTTCTCAAGGGACTATGTTAATTCCCCTCATAAAGACTATCTACATTTACGTGTAATATTGTGCCTCAGTGGAAAAGTTATCTCTGAGAAATTACGTGATTTTTGTCGTAATAGAACTTAGTTCTCGTTCATAAGACTGTGTCATAAACTGTTCTTTTTTCTGTCTTTGCAGAAACTTTAACTTATTTCTACATGTGCGTGTGCTAGAACACTGCATATGCTCATTACAAACAGTACAAAGACAGTGTCTGTGGGACTTAATTTACTTTCTTTTCGCACTGAGATTACGTGAAGTGATAAATGGTTGTATCTCAGAAAATTCCAGATTATTTTCATTACCTATCACTTTGGGTTTGACAGTGACTATTGCACGAACAATATTAATTATTTTCATAGAACTGTGATTTTGAATTCATCTCTTTTCCAAAAGTAATGTGCGCCCAACACCATTCCCGGTGGAACTTGTTCTACCAGTAAACAGTGTCTTGACACAATTTGCAGTGCAGTGCGGAAGAGAAGTGTCGTATCAGATTCTATTGACATTCTGTGTGAAAGTTTTTCATTTCTCTGCTCCCTTCCTGGGACTTACTGGAATACAAAACGCAACAACTATTCCACGCTGCACTATCATCAGATGACTGCCCCAGCTTCGTGTCTCCTTCAACATCAAGGGCAACAACCGCCGTGGGATGACACCGACAACGTGGGACGACGCCTTCTCCACATCTTCGAGGACATTCAAACCATTTGTCTGTAAAAGGTGATATAATTTCTATGCATTTTCTTTAATAAACTGCAAGTTCCACTTTAAATATGAACTCATTTCACTACCCTTCTCTCGTACTCTCTAAAGCATGAACCGTACACGCCTTGGCGTTCATCCATGCTCTCCACAAAGCTGAAGTAAGGGCGTTCCTGTTTCAGTACTAAGTGTCTTGGTTGGATGGCACAACTATGCCCTTATTTTGTAAATTTTACTTTTCTCTTAAATTTTTCAATTTAATAAACTTATGTGTTTTTCCTTCTTTCCTTTTAGTTAGTTAGGTCTGTTATTTTGTTGGTATCTCTGGTGGAGGAGAAACGGGTCTAACTTCGGACTGTTTTACGTCCAGCTTGGTCGGGATTTACACGGGCCTATGGGTGGGTCATACACCACTACTGTGTTCGCGTCTCTATTGAGTATATTATCGTGCAACTTATGCATTTTATCTCTGTTTTCTGTTGGTGTCGGTTTAGGCTAAGGGTCAAGGTTTGTTTCAACCTTAATAAAGGCCACGGTTGCTTGCTTCCCAGTCCTAGCCACGTCCTGGTGGAGGTGGATAATGAAGATGTTACAAAAAGTTATTTTTTTAAACAAGGAATGACAATATCTCCTGGGCCCTGTTTCATAAAACTAACTACAGTAGAAGTCCGCTATAGCGAGTACGGCATATAACGAGAACTCCGTTATAGCGGCAACATTTTTTGTCCCTTCAAAATTCCTATATTAAACTGTGTATCGTCCTTCGGTTACAGCGAGAACCCTATCACTGGCGCATCCGTTATTACGAGCGATTAAGCGCGCGCGATTTTTCTGTTACCGATATTTATGCACCCCAGTGATGATATTGCATGCGATCGATTACCTTCGGCATCGTTTCCTCGCCATGTGCACTAGCGATTTCCCTCGTCGACATTCGAAGGCGATGTCGGAGTCGATTAGTAATATCCGTCGACAGTTGTTCCGTAAAGAAAATTCGAAATGAAAGAGAACATATTTTCGTTACAAATGCGTAAATCACGTGTCCGATAACGGTTGCTAACTCGTTAAAATTAAGGCTGACTAAACGACCGCTTAATTTTGAGGCTAAACACTGCAATTAAGTAAGAATGGGATACACCTTGAGATATGGCAGAGTGCTTAATTGATTTCAGAGGTTGGTTTATATTTTGTCGCGTCTGGTTAAATTACGGAAAGGCTAATATGAAAATTTATAGCGAGAAAGGTATAGTTTCTCTACTGGCGCTTGAAGTGTGTTTTAATCATATGTATAGTACGGTTAAGTTAGGATACGTGACGCTGTTTGAATAAGAAAACTGAAACGTTTGCAACAAAATGCTATCGATCATCTTCGGTACGGTATAGTTTTCTCACTTTGTGCATTTGCGAGCTCTCTCGTTGACATTCAAAGGCGATATTGGAGTTTATTAGTAATATCCATTGACTGATGTTCTCTAAAGAAAATTCGAAATGAAAGTGAAAAACACGTTTTTGTAATAAATGCGTAAATAACGTGGCCGATAGCAGTTGTTAACTCGTTAAAAATAAAGACTGAAGTAAACGATATCTTAATTTTAATGTTATATACGGAAATTAAGAAAGAATGTGATACACCTCAAGATATGGCAGAGTACATTACTGATTTCAGAGGATATTTCATATCTTCTGGTGTCTAGTTACGGCTATTTACATGTAAAATTTTCGCGAGGAGGTTATTTCTCTACATGCGTTTCAAATATGTTTAACGGTTAGGTTAGGTGACGCTGTTTGAAGAAGAAAGCTCAGGTGTTTGCCACAGAAATCTCTGTAGTGATACGGTATTTCTCCGAATCCAAGACTTTTTTTCTCAGAATCTCATGCGAAAACTCAAGGGTTGTTGCATTCGCGGCCTAACAGTAAGTTAATGGATACCACTGGCAACTACCGCGGTAACCAGGCTGCTTCTTTTCACACGGGCACAGAACTCGTTGACAATAAACGATCGCCTCTTTACTACACATCGCTAGCCGCGACAACCGGATGTACAGAGCCTGTGTGTTTCTCAAATTTGCAGAATGGCATCAAAGCATGCGACCCTTCGAAATCTTAGAAAAACCATGGCTACTCAGTGGCAGAGTCATAACGCGTCTATTGTACTCGACTCTTAGTAAAATTAAGGTTTATAGACAGCAGGAATATTTTCGTGATGGATAGTCGTATTGTAATGATACGTGGGAAAGGTATTGCCGGCAAATTTTCAACGGGTTCTAGTTGATATTATGATGCCAATTATAAGTTAATGTTTATTAAACACTCGGAAATGTAGAATAATTGTGCAGCCGCAAGAAAACACGGCATAGACCTAACTAAAGCCAATATTTGGCGTTAGCGTGAACACAAAGAGCTAAAAAATGCTTACCGTACAAAAAAATGCACCCAGTGGTCCGCAACAAGGACGCTTTAAAGAAGTCGAAGATGAAATTGTGAGGTATGTGGACGAAAAAGCACGGGCGGAATGGCCATACCGTGGTGCAATAAACTCGTTCGTTGACTTTCAACATTCGCGATTAGGCCAATACATCGCTAGCCGCTGAATTTGGCCGAATACGACAAGCGAGACGCGCGTGTAGCGGCAGCCGGTTATATATGACGCTGCGTAAAAGTAACAGTTTTATAGACAGCAAGAATAATTTCCTGATGGATCATTGTATTGTAGAAATGCATGGAATAGGTATTGCCGGAAAGTTTTCAACGAATTCTCTTCGGTATTATGATGCCAATGTTAAGTTAATGGTCCTTAAACCCGCGGAAATAAAGAATAATTGTGTAGCCGCCAAAAATAAAGAAATATAGTGCGACGAAAGTCAATTTTCGGCGTCTAAAAATAGTCTAAAAATGCGTAGGCCCACCGTACAACAAGGCATTCATATGATTTTACAAACTTCTTTTTGAGCCTGATTTAAATTTTTTGAAAGAAAAAGTGGGGTTCATCTTGGATTCGGAGATATACGGTACTATATTTTTTCAGAAGGAAATTAAACATACACTTTCACATAGTAGCGGATTACGAAACAAACAAGTAAGCCGTAGTGTAGATATCATCCTCGGAAATGCAAGTTTTGACAAACTGATTGCCGTTTCATACCGATTTTAAATTGCATGAAGGGTTTGCCGACTTTTATACAAAAATCGGATATAACGACAATCCGTTATAGCGAGTAAATTTTTCGCCATTATGAATTCTCGCTATAACGGACTTCTACTGTAATAATATTAGAACTCATAAGAATAATTATTAGTTAACCAAATTCTGTTTCATAAATATTTACACATGACTAATAAAATATCTTCACTCATAACATTAGTTCATTAGTTAGCTGATACAAATGGAGGTTAGAATTGGTCTGTTGCACATGTTTATGGTTTGTGTTTATTCTTAGCACTAGGCAAGTGCTTGACTACAACCGGCTATTAATCCGTATGTTCAATAGGCACTTGATATTTTCATTGTTGTAACTTTGATACATATGAGAAAGGATAAAAGAAGTGAAATTAATGTGAGAGAAGAGAGTTCCTTTGCGGAAAGTGATTGATAATACCAATATAATGGTCCGTTATTGGACATTATAAATTTTCCAGCTAACTCATTCTTGGTTGCCTGCGTTTCGCCCTCGTGTGCTAAGTTAGGCTCGTCAGCTGGGACATAGCACACCACCCAAGACGCAAGGCTAGTGCATACCGTGGAGGCCACTGCATAGGCTATTTGAAGCCACCAGCAGTGCCAATGCACTATGAGAGCTATGTCTGATTGAGTTTAAGTATCAACTATTTGCACTTTTTGCACACTATAACTCTAATTGTTCTTTTTACTTATTTATTCTATGTGCTCTAAAAAATCTCTGTTGAGATGGACCAGCAAAATCTTTGTTTACTATCCCCTGTCGGTGGGGGCGCTAGAATAATACCCACGCTATCCCCTGCCTGTCAAAAGAAGCAACTAAAAGGGACCCAAGGGGCTCTCAACTTTGGAGTGTGGGTTGGCGACCAGGGGCTCTGAGCAGAGTCCTGGCATTCCTGCCACTTGTTTGTGCCAGGATCATCACTTTCATCTATCCTATCCAACCTCCCTTGTTCAACACTTGTTCTTTTCTGACCCTGACAGTATTAGGTTGCGAGGCCTAGAGAGTTCATTTCCATGCCCTTCATGGCCTCTCTCTTTCTTTGGATGATACCTTCATTTTTCGAAGTGTCGGATCTCTTCCATTTTTCTATCTGTGCTATATAGAGGATGGTTGCCTATTTGTACTTCCTCTTAAAACAATAAATTGTTCGAACCCCACTGTCGGCAGCCCTGAAAATGGTTTTCCGTGGTTTCCCATTTACACACCAGGCAAATGCTGGGGCTGTACCTTAATTAAGGCCACGGCCGCTTCCTTCCCACTCCTAGCCCTTCCCTGTCCCATCGTCGTCACAAGACCTATCTGTGTCGGTGCGACGTAAAGCAACTAGCAAAAAAAAAAAATTTTTAAATAATGTAATGCTTCATTCCTTGCAATGGAACACTCTAGGATACTAATCATCTGTCTGTCCATTAGGTCATCAGCCCAGAGGCTGGTTGGATCCTCAAATAGCACCACCAAAGGTTATGAGGTTATCAGGAAACCGCAAAAACCAATGGCAACACCAAAATGAGGCTTACTAGGCAAGACGAGGAGTGAGGTAGTTTGCCATTGCTTTCCTCACTGGGTCAGAAAGTGCTATTGCAGCACGACTGACCCCATGAGCAACACCTTTCATAACACTAAGATGCACTAGTCGTGCTCTGAATGCCATTACTCAGCACCACCCATACCCCAGCAGCTTCCATATTGTCACAGCCATGGAAGAGACTGGGACTTCGGTGAAAGCTACACTTTATTCTAGCCTGTGCCATGAGATGGATAAAAAAGTACCGTATCCATCAAGAAATGGCAGCAGGCAATATACTAATCATATCAAGCAAATACTCCCAAAGTTCGGTAATCTAACCTGAATCTCTCACTGTATTCATATGTTTGTTACATACCAGTACAGGCTGCTTTTGGCCTAACATTTACTGAACGGTGAACACCTACACTCGTTCCTCATCACTATTTGAATCAGAGTCGACCATTTCACTGATCTTCATGATTTTATGCCAAAATATTAAAATACCTTCACTTTGGTTTCACTAATAATATGGATTATGAGTCAAAATATGTTAATGGAAATAATCCCAATAATATGAGTAACTTTTATTAGTCATGTTGTCTACGAAACAATTTACAAATATTATTAGGAATATCTACTAATCATTTTGACTCAAACTAATTACTAATATTATTAGCTAATAATTCTATGAAACGTAATACACAAGAACCTCGTTTATCCGGCCCTCATTAATCCGGATCTCCAGTTTATCCAGATTGAAAATAATAAAAATTTATTTTTACTTGTACAGTATTAATCTTACGAGGTTGATTCTTCTTAAATGCCTTTTCCGCCAAGGATAGTTAAAGACAGGAATTGAAAATAAGTCAGCCGCGGTCATCAAAGGTACCATCCCGGCATTTGCCTAGAATTGAGAATGGGAAACCGTGGACTCTTCCGAGTTCCTCGACACATTTGCACGCATTCCCGGATGCTTGGACGTAGATTGAACGACGTAAATGGCCGGTTCAAAAATGACTAATTCAAGCTACGGTATAATGACAAATGAATAAATTATTGCCTCTTGTTCCTTAGCAGGTAATGACGAGAGTGATGGTGAATTTGAAAATGAAACCAGCGCTACATGAGAAGAAACAATGACTCATGGAGATGCAAAAATGTAGCTGGACAAACTGATGGCCTATTTAGAATCCCAGACTGAAACCACACCGGCAGAACTGATGTTAGTAAAATGTCTTCGTGATTGTGCTGCGCGCAAAGGCTATACAAATGTAAAACAGAAAAGCTCACACATTATTTTAGCATGTAAAACAGTCATAAATGTAAGAAAAGTGTTCTTATATTTTTCTGTACTATTGAAAAAAGGTATAACTGTACAACTTATGTTAATATATTATATAACATGTACTGTATTTATTTTTAGTTTTTTCAGATCATCCGGATTTTCGATAATCCAAATTATTTCCGGTCCCACTCAATCCGGATAAACTAGGTTCTTGTGTACTAATAATATTAGTTAATATTTATTGGTTTCTCACTAATAATATTAGTTTTAAATGTTTTATGAAACAGGGCCTTGGAGCCTGCATGATGCAAGGAACTCCACCAGGGCCTTGCAGCGACATAACATCTACCAGTGTGATGTGATCAGGGCCTCAATCTCAAGAGCTCTAAGAAAGTAAATGGGACAATAAGTTATTTGTCAGGTGACTGGGCAAAAAGACTGAAAAAATATGATGAGGAGAAGACCCATATGATGAGTCTTAGCTAAAGCCCAATGGACTGCATTCAGGAGATGATGGGTTCAAATTCCAACGTCGGCAGCTCTGAAGATGTTTTTCTGTGGTTTCCCATTTTCACACCAGGCAAATGCTCGGAATGTACCTTAACCCATTAATGCCCACCGTATATCATACGCAAAAGGTGATTTCCAAATTGCATTATATCTCCATCCCTGTGACCGTTTTGCAATTTTTAAAGGCATTATTTAGCGCATCAGGGACGCAAATAATGTTTCCTAGCTAATGGCATTGTTGTTTTCCTCCTGTTACGACGATAGTTGGCAAGAAAGTGCGGGTAGCGCAGCAGGCTGACAAAAATGACGCGCCGGTGAGTATTTATAATTATTGTGGAATTGAGCTATGAAAAATTAATCATATTTCAGTACATTTTTTATGGGAATAACATGAGGATTTGACCTTGTATGATAGTTACTATCTTCACTGATCGAGATGGCATTCAAACACAAATATCTTTTAACGTATGAAATATCATACACTGGGCATTCGCAAGATGAAATTTATCAATTTCAGATAAAATAGAATAACAGATGGGGAGGTCATTCTGAACATTCTAGACAGCTTACAAAATGATGATTTTGATGATGACAAGTTTTCAGAAGCAGATGAAATAAGATCAGTGCTTACGGGAGCTAATGATGGCAATGACAGTGATCAAGACGTTGGGCCTAGTGGTGATGATGATTGTGTTACAGCTTGGGACGTAGGGAAGGGTGTACTTAGGCAGAAAATCGAGGTCAGAGGGTAAAGAATAATCCATGTGGCTTAAAAGAGTGACTCGATATATTGAACCCGACAAGGGCATGATCTAAGAACCTTTGGCTAATACTGATCTTCCAAATTACAGACGCAATGCTATCTGAGAAAAGGGACATCGAAATAATCAATATTCGCATCAGTACGATATATAAATTGAGTCTTCAGAATTTATATTACAGGATTTCTTTATTTGCAACTCATTGTGCAATACTTCCTTTGTGTAACGGGGGGACACAGCAGGAGCCAAGCCTAGCCACCGGCAAGAGGGGTTATGAATGGGGATTCCCCATGACATCACTCGAGAGAAGACATCCCTTCCTCATGACTGAGAGAATGAGGGGGAACAGATTTTTTCGAAGCGGAATACCACAGCCATCTTTATTTCGGACTAGCCAACTTAATTCTCTACGAGATAAAATTTATTCAAATCTGAATTCTGGAGTCGTTCTTCACTTTAAAAGAGACAAATATGATTGAGCCATTTATTTAGAGTCTCTAATGCCATATTACATGCTAACTTTTCATACAAGAAAGAATACGGCCTCAGTTATGAGTGGAAAGTTACCAAAGGCCATCTGGTTATCGTCCCCATTCACCCTTCAGACGGGAGTTCACCAGAGCAGAGAGGGGGAAGCTGGACAGACTAATTAATTAAAGGAAATCTAATGAAGGATAATTGGGCGGTTATGACTCGATCACATCAGGCGGTTACTGGTCACCTGATAGTCACGCTATCACACCTCTGAGGTGCCGTGAATGGGCCATATGCAGATTAGGGGTGGGAGAAATGATCCCCTTGTATAAACCACTGCCGAGGGCGCAGTCTCTCACTCGGGATTTTCAGCTTGGTAAGGGCGGAGCTATATTCGCTACGCTCGCACTAGTTCCTTGTTCTAGTGACTTAAACTTAAATTTTTAAGTGAACTCAAATAATTCGTCTAAAAAAATGAACAGAGTTAGTCTCTGTGATACCTACGTGAATATTTAATGAGCAGTGTCGTATCGCGAAGTTACAGTGCAGAATGTAATAACAGTATTATTATTATTATTATTATTATTATTACTGTAGCACTGCAGTGCCAACGAGCAACAATGGCTAAAGTAGCTGTGACAGACTGAATTCGGTACTGAACCGTGAGTGACGGGATAGTATTCAAAGTAGTGCCCGAACGTTCATGTTGAACGCTGATTAACTGAAGTGTAAATTTTAATAGTGACGTGACTGTGCACAGGAGTACTACCAGTGGTTTCATCAGCAAGGAACAATGGACTTCAAACTGAAGCGGTGATGGAGCTGCAACTGATTACTGTGGTATCCATGGAGCGGGAGTAAACCCAGGAGGGATCTCCTGACCTGACAAAGATGTCGTCATCGTGATAGAGATGAGTATTAATCTTAATATCTGGCGTGTCAAGAGGGGATGGGAAATGTTTATCATAAGCTGAAGCTATAAAAGGTTGAAGATGTAGTCCAGTGGAATATAAAATACCAAAATGGACATGTAGTTGTTAATTATTAGTTTATGAAGTCGGCGACAGGTCTGAGTGATTGATTGTAAATAATTTAGGGAATATAATACTTTAGTTTTGCATGTGGTAGAGATTTATTCAGTTATTTTATCTTGGGAGATTTTTGTTTGATTATTTGCGTCAGAAGACCAGTAATAATGAGTTTAGGGAATTGCAGTTAGAGTGTAATTAATCTAATTTGATAAGTGCATGACAGGAAAAAAATGGTAAGTACTATATTGCGTGAAGGCATGGAGCTACAAAAATCGCCGGCAGAACTGATACCCCAAGACCTCCCCTGAAATACTTAGATAGGGAGCGTTATATTTTAAATTGATTATTTGATTAAATTCATCAGGATTTAATTACAATTCGAGCGTGAGATAAATATCGTGTGAATATTGAATTGATTACTGTATTGCCGTGTGACGATAAAGTAACCAAGTGCTAACTATCAATTAATAAGAAGTTATTAATTCGGTGTTAATTGCCGTGTGAGTACGTAATTATATTGTAATTGCGAAGTAGATTCCGCACGATGACCAGGTATGATCAAAGCACCAGGTAAGTCATGTAGAATGACAGTCAAAAGATGGAAATAATAATAATAATAAGTCACGCAAATATTAGCATTGTAATACCGGTGTCGCGTTGTAAAAGTGACGTGACACTGTTGAGAAGAAATGTGTTGAATTCAAGGTGATTTATGCGATTTATGAGGAATGAGCCCTTAGATTATTTTGTGGATGTACTTCAGTGTGAAGTGTTTTTGTTTCCTTTGAAAGGGAATGTTACGCTTGTTATGTAGGGCTATCGACCCCTGGGGTGGCGGACGTGGCCGTTCGACCTTGCTCCTGGTTGTGTTTTTTTTTGTGCGGGTGTCCCGTAACTGAGGAAAGAGGGACATTAAGTTAAAAGGAAGTTGGCCTGTCTGAACGGCTAAATATGTGATTTATTCAACACGCCAGAGTAGTGGAATAACTTACCAAGAGAGATGTTCAATAAATTTCCAATTTCTTTGAAATCATTTAGGAAAAGGCTAGGAAAACAACAAATAGGGAATCTGCCACCTGGGCGACTGCCCTAAATGCAGATCAGTATTGATTGATTGATTGTATTTATTAACAAGTGACCCGGTCGATAATGCTAATGTTTGCCAGTGAATCATTGTTAATTGTTTGAATATAATATAGATAGGGATTACAGGACCATGTCTTCATCGCAAGGGGTTGTCAGTTCAATGCTCAGCGTAGGCATTGGAAGCCTACAATGCCAAAAAGAACATAGGAGTGCCTCATGTATTTGCTGCATATCATGTATTATTTTATGTGTTCTATGTGTCATGCTTTGATTGTAAATAAGGTCGGCGATGGTTCTATCCATCGGCCCGGCACTGTCTATACTAGCAAGGATTGGTTCGAACCCAGGTGTCATTTCATATTTGTGTATTTTTGTTTCATGTCATTTCATTGGGAAATCTAGGTTCTCATTACAGTAGGGATCGCTCAGACATGTTGTTGCGTGCATGTTAGTTTTATGTGTTAGTGATATGATATAGCCTCAGTGTTATGGTAAAATTTTCCGTTCGCGTCATGTCACGATACATCGCTTCGCGATAAACTCACTCATTTCTATCACGCATAATGGACAAACGTCCACAGAATAATTCACTACACCACTTATGAATATTAATGTAGTTCATCAGTGTATCTTAATGCGTCATTCTCATCACCATCAAGGTTAAATAAACGGGTCTTGTTAGCTAAAATGTAATCCGAATGTGTTCTCATTGTAGTAAGGTATGACCTGTATTTCCTACCCAGTATGCCTATAAGGATTACTTTAGTAGAGCGCCTATTTATTTATAATTTCTTAGACCCATATGCTTCAAGGATCGGTTATAGATGTAATGTTGGAAAAAGTACAAGAAAACCCAAAAAAAATATTTTCCGGGCATTAATGGGTTAAGGCCATGGCTGCTACCTTCCCAATCCTAACTCTTCCCCATCCTTGGGCCACTGAAAACACTTCTTGTGTTAGTTTTACATTAAACCAATAGGTAAATAATAAATATACAGTAAAACCTGACTTTAGTGGAACCTTTATGAACCGGAAAACTGTCTATTGATGGTTTACGTTGTTATTATTATTACTTATATATTAAACTGTCTATATCGAAAAAAAATTCCGGTCCTGTGAATTATGGTTTACCTGTATTTAGCAGAACCTGTTCGACATGGAAATGGAAGGAAATTTTCCTACTACAACGGAAAAAGGATGTAAATTTCCTTCCTAACCATTTTTAGTACACGTGTATTCCAAATGGATTTAAGATGGCCGAGATAGCATTCAGCCAGGAAATGTCTGTGCTCGACGCTGTAATTTAGATTGCAGAAGCAGTGACAGGAATGTAGCCAAATATGGTACATCAATGATATCATAAAGCCAAGTTTGTCCGACACACTGACGAAGGAAAAATAATATACGAAAGTAACGTATTTACTCGTGTATTAGACCCCACCCCCTTGGCTTTACAAGGCGAAGTAAATGAAAAAAAAATACATCTCGCATAGAAGACCCCCAATGTAATTCGGCAGAGAACAACAATAATTCCGCTTCAAAGGGGGTATAAGCCTTACTGCAGCTCTGATGACATTACACAATTTTGTGAACACTTTTGTCCGTACAACCCACGCGATGAAAACCAGCCAAGTACATCTGTGCTCCGTAGTTAAGAAATGTCTGCCTCGATAGCGTAGGCCTATTGCAGCTCTGATCACGTCGCACAAATAGGCGAATCGTTTCGTGTCCGACCTGCGCATTGCAAGCACGCATAAGTCATGTATGCCAGTGTTTTGTAGTTAAGTATGTCCGCCTGTGTAATGGTTAGCAAAATTAGCTGCTGTTGTCGGAAGCCTGAGTTTGATTCTCGGTCCTGTATTGCCAGAGATTTACGTATGGCAGGAAGGTTGATATGCAGTAAAAATGGCACATGCAACTATCTTCCACTGGAGGCCTGTCTAAAAAGAGCTGCACCACCTCAGAATGTGGAAATAAGCTTATTCTAGTTAAGCAATATTCACAGTTGTTGCTATTAATACAGCAGGCGAGATCATTAACAGAGTGATCGTGTAATATCTTGTAACTCGGGCCAATAGGGAAAGTTCTTTTTGAGAGAAGTAGGTTTAAAACGTGATAAAAACAATCCAATCATAATGATTGTTTTACTTGCCAACATACCTCATGAATAATAATAATAATAATAATAATAATAATAATAATAATAATAATAATTTTACATCCCCACTTAATGATTTTCGGACACTGTAAACAAAACATGGTACTATGAGTTCATAAAAAAAAAAAAATGGAGACAACGATCATACGAAATTAAACATTATGATAATAAAATGTATTACCGCCACACTTGTAGATATCCATAAATGCAGCAAACTTTCCTGTTATTTATTTTTAATCTTCCCATCATGGAACTTCTGGCACTGTGCGGGCACTTGATTGCATACCTAACCTAAACAGAGCAGTCTGTCTCATCTCATTTACAGAAGTTTAGGTAAATCCTGAAGTGATAAATGTGGAGAACAAGCATCAAATATACTTAGAAATAAGAGTTTGACTTTCAACAGCAGCAGTTATACAAAGAATGCTTCCAGTCACTATGCATTATATTCGGAAGTACAACTCGCAACATACGCTAGTTATCAGCTGGTTGTTTGGCACGCTTTTTACAGCTTGTCTTTAATTGGAAGAAGTGGTTTCTGCTATACATACACCAACTGGGAAAATCAGAGACCATCTCCAGAAACCACTTGCGAATAGATTCTCACGGTTTGGACTCTAGTCGGGAACAAAACTATTTTTAGAAGTTTCAGAAAAGACGGGATCTCGAATGCTTTCGATGCATGCTGATGAGATGGCAGTGGAGATGTCATTTGGAAATACGACATGCCGGTAGCAAGGAAGTTGGCGGCACAAGACGATATTCAAATGCAAGCAGTGATTAGGTTTACTCAGGTTTACTGTGTGGTAGGCCTACTGCTGAACTGACAGAGACAAATGATTCTTTTGTATCAATAACGCATAATATGATACCCTTATCCCTTTTCTGTACGGGGTCAAGTATGAAATGAGACAAACCTTCGTAGTGAGTTTTTACGATTGTATGCCCTTCCTGTCGTCAACCTAATCAGAGGAATTAATGAGATGAAACGAATGACGTGATATAAGTAACTAAAACTGACCATATTCACTTTATATGTAGGCCTAAAAGACGTGTTTAACATTTATTGTCTTTTTACATTTAGAAATACTGCCTTCCAATGAAAAAAGGCAGTATAATTCAAATACATTCATAAGCTTGTTCAAGAATAGTGTAGAATATTTACATGTATAATTTAAGGCTATTTATAGCCTAGAAGCCATGTGTGTTTACGGCATAAAATTTGAGGTTATCGCATATTGGACCCCACTCACTTCACCGGTTTTTTGTAGTAAAAGTGGAAAAAGAAAATGGGATGGTCAAATATGCGATTAAATACAGTATTTCTATGCTACAACAAATTCTTGAACAGTGTAATTATGGTAATGTCAATGCAGAAGATTATGTGGCCAGTGATCTAAAAGTTGAGACAAAGGTAGGGTTACGGAACATCAAAGAGTTCGTCAGTCATCAACTCCAAGACAAGAAAACAGAAATCAATGGTGATGATGATGATGATGAGAATGAAGACGATGAGGAAGATTGTTTATATCATACGAAGTCCTACCGAGATGCCTTATAGACCGTAAAGGATATAGAGTCTTTTTCGCTAGCCAAAAATGACTCAAAATTGTTAGACATTACTTCCCATGCCCGCATTTTAACTGACAACCGTGCTACCATGGATAGCTGTACCAGTGTACAACTGTGGATTACTGGAAGATGTAAATGACAGTACTGTACAGTATTACTATTGGTGCTATTTCTATAACACATGTAATGTGTAGTAAATAAGTGTGTGTACTGAACTACTGTTGTTTGCTTTACGTTGCACCAACACAGATAGGTCTTATGGTGACTATGGGGTAGGAAAGGGCTAAGAGTGGGAAGGAAGCAGCCACAGCCTTAACCATATTCAAGGCCAGTGACATTGGGGTTCAAACCAACCAGCCATTTCCCAAATGCAAGCGCACCTGCGTGACCCTCACCACATGGCCAACTCACTCGGTTTGAGACATCATTCATAGCATCTAGACATCTATCCTTTCCCTGTTGCCAGGTGATTCCAGAGGACAGATATAAATCACAGGGTGCTAATGAACCTGTCAAGCTATGAGAATGTTTTGTGTGCATCAGCTTCACACAAATGGTATGGCTTTTTCTTCCCTCAGTGCAAAACCTCCCTGGTAACATAATGAGAACTTTAACACATATGAACAATTAAAACTACCAATGTAGTATTAACTCTACAATGACAAAAACATACATTAACTAATAAACTGAGTCACTTATGTATAAATATTGCACAGTCTTAATGTGCTCTTTCCAGTCAAATATTTGGAAATATACTAAACTACAGTGTAATAACTACAGTATAATAAAATTCACATGAACTCTGCTTAACCTTGGAAGCCCAAATCACTCAGTTGGGAATAACCAGACTAGTTTTTCTTACTTGCAAAAGAGTCAGTCTAAATAATGGAAGGCAAGTTGAAGAGGAGTGTTGCCATATACGGTACATCAATGCTTTCATAAAGCCAGGTCTGCCTGACACACTGACTAAGAAACCATAATAAACGAAAGTACTTATATGCTGCAACAAATTCTTGAACAGTGTAATTACAGTAATATCAATGCAGATGATTACGTTGTCAGTGATCGAGAAGTTGAGAAGTATCCACCACTGAATACTACCTGCCAGGAAAGAGTGACTCGTAAGGCGGTGGCAAGTCTTTGTTGTCTGGTGTTATTGCAGGTGCAACAGTAAGACCACCATCATTCGAAGTTTCAGGAGGAGGAACTGGATTGGGAATGGTTTGAATCCCATGCTGGCATCTCTCCTCGTCACAGTGGGCACCGACTGCGTGCTGACATACAGTTGGTGGTATATGCATCATTCTTGAAATTCTGGTACGACTGAACTCGGCAGACCAGCAAAGCTTATGGTAGCGTCGAGATAACCAGATACAGCAGAAGAATAGAAAAAAAGACATCAGCACAGCAGTAATGGCGCCAATGGTCACTTTGCTGCCGACGCCTATTTTTCTGCGCGCTACATAAAACAAAAAAAAGAATAGTATTTATAAAAACAAATCTTGAAAGTTCATAAAACAGCACATAAATTACTAACAGTAATGTAAAAGAGATATGGTACTTGTATTCAAATGGGACTCTGGATACCACAAACAGTTGAAAGCTTGAACTACACAAAACATTTCCCTTTTCATACTTCACCAATCAAATTCATGATCACTCTCAATGCAGTCTCCAGATAAGATCTAATGGAGTTTGAATGACAAATATTTTTATTTTAGTTTGGTTTGCTTTTTGCATTGCATGCACACCACCACTGTGCCACAATTAGGAAATTAGAAGAGACATCAATCAGATAATTAAAAGAATATCAGAATATATTAACTATTGATGCCAGAGGACAGCGGAATTCATATTCAAAGGTATGGCATAAACACCTTCATTAGAGGCTCTGATGGTGAAAATAAACAGCAGAATTACAAATGACAAAAATGAGTAGCTGAAGGAGACCAAATTACAAAGGATGGACCTGGTAGAAAATAGCAGAACTGGAACATGGTGATGAATGAGAAGGGATGGAAAGATGGAGTAAAAACGAGATGAAACCTTAACTGCAGAATCCCATCTGCATCTAGAACTCCTACTCCTTAATGTGCTTGTTAGGAAGTCAACTACCTATATGAGACAACACACACCGACTGCTACTTCAATAAAGATGCCAATTACAATTTACGATGATGAAAACACTCTCTAGGTGAGCTAAAAGGTTATCTCAGACAGAGTAGCTTCCCTTCTCACCATTACCTTGCCAACAGACAAAGCAAACTGAAATAAAGACAACAGTAGAGAAAAAACAAAAAGAAAGGTATTCCTTACAAATATCCAACAATTACTGGGAGGAACAGCAAGGTCTAACAGTGTCATAACATCAAGATCATCTTAGGAAATATACCAGCAGTTACGCTCAGCAACGACACTACCTGTAGTGTAGGCGTATGCAGAACTCCCTGCTCATGTGGGAAAATATACATCGACAAACACCGACCGCAGTCTTAATACAAGACTGAAAGAACATCATCACAGTAGTCTCGTCCAGCCACAAAAATCTGCGTTATCTCTTAAATCAAAAAAGAAAATTTCAGGAAGTTACGGTTCTGGCTACCACTCGCCAGTATCATGCTCATCTCTACTGAAAAGTATTTGAAATACTACTTGACAACTGACCGAACAAGAAAGGAGAGCCAAGCTTGATGACATAAAAATGGCTGCACTGAATAACACTGCAAGAATCTTGATAAAACCAATCTCAATTCATGACATGGTAGCTGAAACATCAACACACTTGAATATTGGAATATTCTGCTTAACATTCAACAATGTCAATGAGGAATTACTTGACAAGTCGTAACAGCCTACACCATATTCCATCATGTTAGGTCTTAGAATGAAATGTAAATTTCAAGAAATAAAATAAAATAAAATAGTTATTTGAATCTGGTCAAACTGACTACTGTATATTATTTTATGAATGTAAGGTTATAATTATTCTAATGTTAAATTTCACCAAAATTCAATACTCTTCCAGAAAGTAAACTAATAATATTTCATAGAATTCAAGATCCAAGCCAAGCTAAACAATCAGATCACAGAGAAGTTCAGAAATTATTCAATTTCAATGCCATTTTGAAAGAGAATGGGTGGCATACAGGGATGCCTAGGAACAACTGTATGTAAAGATAGGAAAAAGCAAACATCTTGCTGGAATGATAAAGTGAAAGCAAGCTTGTAAATGAAAATGAATGTCAAATACTGACAATGGTTATGTAATTGGAATGCTCCTCCCATTTTATACTAAACACTGATCCTATTTTATACTTTTTTATTTTCATTTTATTTTTATGTACTTATTCCGATCATAAACCGATCATTTTTAATCTTTCGTGGGTTCGTTTTTAACAACCATCTTTTCCTTCGGAGAACTAATCTACATACTGTATATAAAATAATTTGTCCTGACTGACTGATTCATCACAGCCGAGCCAAAACTACTGGACATAAAGAAATTAAATTTTGGGCATAGATTCATATTAACATGTAGGTGCTCACTAAGAGAGGATTTTTGGGTATTCCTTCGCTAAGGGGGGGGGGGGGGAGGGGAAGGGGGTTGAAATTTTAAAATGAGTGTATCTATATCTCAAAACTTTAAAAGTTTACAGATGTGAAAATCGGTATTTAGAATCTTCTTTAAAAATAAGGAAATACGTATTTTTTTCGTTTTCAGAAAATCCTAATAGGAGGGGTGAGAAAAGGTGAAAAAGGGGTTGAGTGCCTTTAAACAGGATACCGATACTTATATCTCAGAAACTGAAGATATTACAGGCCTGAAAATTGGTACTTTTGATCTCTTTTAAAAATTTAGAAACACGTATTTTTTTTCTTTTTTGAAATCCAGTTAATGGGAGGGTGAAAAGGGGGGTGAATTTTTAAAATGAGTGCATCTATATCTCAAAACTTTTAAAGTTTATAGATGTAAAAGTTTGTATTTAGAATCTCCTTTAAAAATAGAAACACATATTTTTTGGTTTTTGAAAATCCAATTAATGAGGGGGTGAAAAGAGGGGTTAATTTTTAAAATGAGTGTATCTATATCTCAAAACTTTTAAAGTTTACAGATCTAAACATTGGTATTTAGAATCTCCTTTAAAAATACAGGAGCACGTACTTTTTGTTTAGTGTAAATACCAATAGAGGTGGTGTAAAAGGGTTGAATGCCTTTAATGAGGAAACATATCTCAGAAAGTGAAGATATTACAGAACTGAAAATTCGTATATTGGATCTCCTTTAAAAATAAAGAAACAAGTATTTTGTTTCTGGAAAATCCAATGAATGGTGGTTAAACAGGAGTGACAAATTGGGGTGAACGTTTTGAAAGACTATATCTGCAGAATGTCCGAGAAACGTAAAATGTAATAGATAAGAAAAATGTTCCATCGATCAATACATTTATTGTGGATGAATTACAACACTAGTACCGGTTTCGACCTATCTTGGCCATCATCAGCTAGCACACAAATTTACAGTCATGGGATAAATTATAAAGGAGTTACTTAAGAGCATCCAGATGTCTGATAAAAATGGAAGTAAAATATATTGCAGTATGTTGCGTTAAAATAGCTCTGATTAAAAGTAGTGATGGTTAGAATAAACTAAAACCTATTGATTGAGCATGGACATGAATACATAAACACATTAAAATATATATGCCACATCATAAGACACTAAAAATTATATAGCACATTAAACACATTAAAACATGGTATATTTTTAAAATGTCTATTAAAATTTGAGTTCATGTTGCGTTGCATTCATTCTTCAATCCTCTTGTAGTTCTTTCAACTTAATCAACACAAGAACTACAAGAGGATTGAAGAATGAATGCAACGCAACATGAACTCAAATTTTAATAGACATTTTTAAAATATACCATGTTTTAATGTGTTTAATGTGCTATATAATTTTTAGTGTCTTATGATGTGGCATATATATTTTAATGTGTTTATGTACTCATGTCCATGCTCAATCAATAGGTTTTAGTTTATTCTAACCATCACTACTTTTAATCAGAGCTATTTTAACGCAACATACTGCAATATATTTTACTTCCATTTTTATCAGACATCCGGATGCTCTTAAGTAACTCCTTTATAATTTATCCCATGACTGTAAATTTGTGTGCTAGCTGATGATGGCCAAGATAGGTCGAAACCGGTACTAGTGTTATAATTCATCCACAATAAATGTATTGATCGGTGGAACATTTTTCTTATCTATTACATTCAATCCAATCAATACGGAATATGAAACTTATTAATAATAAAACGTAAAATGTTAGACGTAAAATTGGGTATTTGGAATTTCCTGTAAATGTAAAGAAACATAGTGGTTTGTTTTTTGAAACTCCCCTTAAGGGGAAATAAAAAAAGGGGTGAAATTTTAAAATGAGAATTTCTACAGTATATATCAAAAAACTTAACATGTTACAGAAGTGAAAAATGGTATTTTTTATCTCTATTAAAAATAAAGAAATGTGCATTTTTAGTTTTCGGAAATACGACTTGGGTGGAGGGGGGGGTGTAAAAGTGAGTGAAAATTGTGTTTTCTTTTAATTAGGCTACTTATATCTCAAAAATGAAGATGTTACAGACATGAAATTTGATATTTGGAATCTGCTTTTAAAGTAAAGAAACACGTATTCTCGGAAAATCCAATGCAGGTGTGTGTGTGTGTGAAATAATTGAAAAATTAATTGACTTAATTGTATGAGATTACATACATCTAATAGAAATAAAGTTGTTACAGACGTGAAAATTGGTATTTGGATCTCCTTTAAAAACAAAGATAAACGCGTTTCGGGGGAAACCACCTTGGGGGGCGGGAGTGAAAAGGAGTTGAATTCCTTTCATGAGGAAACATAAATAAAAAACTTAAGAAGTTAGAGTCGTGATAACTGGTATTTAGAAGATCCTTTACTATTAAAGAAACAAGTATATTTTGCCGGAAAAATCACTCAGGGGCGGGGAGTGTGAAAGGAAGTGAAAAAAAAAAAAAAAGAATTATTTTTATGGGGATACATATATCTCAAAACTGAAGGTAATAGACGTGAACATTTGTGTTTGGAATCTCCTTTAAACATAAAGAAACACGCCTTCTTTTAATTTTTTGGGGGGAGGGGGGCTAAATAAACAATTGATTTTACTGTTCACAATGTACTTATAAGGAGCCTCTGTTGCTCAGGCGGCAGCGCGCCGGCCTCTCACAGCTGGGTTCCGTGGTTCAAATCCCGGTCACTGCATGTGATATTCGTGCTGGACAAAATGGAGGCGGGACAGGTTTTTCTCCGGATACTCCGGTTTTCCTTGTCATCATTCATACCAACAACACTGTCCAATATTTCATTTCATTTGTCGTTCATCGATCATTGCCCCAGAGGAGTACTTCGGCAGCCGGCACAATTACTATTGTCGCCGCTAGATGGGGCTTTATTCATTCCATTCCTGACCCTGTTGAATGACTGGAAACAGGCTGTAGATTTTCGATGTAATTATTCTGATCATAAACCGATCATTTTTAATCTTTCCTGGGTTCGATTTCAACAGCCATCTTTCCCTTCGGAGAACGTTCTTGGATTACAGTAGACTCTCCTGGCATATAAATAAAAATTTAAACACATTTGAAATAAACGACAGGAATGAGATTGACCGTCAAATTGTTCACCTCTATAATAAGGTCAATAATGCACGGAAGTATGTCATTCGTATCGCCAGAAATCCCGGACACTTGCCTACGCGTGACAATGGTGCTGGTCACATTGTCAACAATGACAATGGCACCATATGTAATTTACTGCCAAGTAGCGGTCTTGCATCTTGCTGTGGGGTCCAGAACATCTAATAATAATAATAATAATAATAATAATAATAATAATAATAATAATGTTCTGGACAGTCGTCAAATTGTGCGGACCGCGCTGGAAACGGGCCGTGGCCTGGCAATGACTACGAATACAGTCCGGCCACGGGTTCAGTACTGTCAAGGCACCCACGACGAGACCATGCCGGATCTTCTCCAGGATTTGATCCATACTAAAAATGTTTATAGGAAAAGGTGGCAATGATTTAGGGACCCACCTGACCGCGTGGAATACTTGGACCTAGACCGGGAAGTACAAAATAGATTGCTGGAAAGAAAGATTGAAAAATGTTAGGAACTTTGCCGTAGTCTCTCAGAAAACGAGTCAGATCGCGAATTTCGGAGGATTATATATAAAACGTTGTGCGAAGGGCTGGTAACTCTTCCACTTAAAAACTTACCTCACTCATAAATCTCAGATGAATAACCGGACGGATTCTATGATGACGACAAAGGCAAGATCAAAGGCCAAACGATTTGGAATTAGAGATACATTAAAGTTGGGAACTTTGAACGTGAGAGGCATAAAAGGAAAAGAAGAAGAACTGGATAGAGAGCTGGCTAGGAAAGAAATCTATGTTGCTGTAATTACTGAGACAAAAAAGAAATTACAAGGAACAAAAGAAATTGATAAATACACTATGATTTATAGCGGAGTTACACAGGATAAAAGAGCTGCAGCAGGAGTCGCAATATTAATAGACAGGAAGTGGAAAAACAAAATAGAAAGCTACACCATTATAAATGAAAGGATTTTGGTGTTGAGGTTGAAGGTAGAGAGAGGGAAATTAACCTTGGTAGCCGTGTATGCTCCTGAAGAAAACAAACAGGAAGAATCTGAACAGTTTTATGAAGTTCTTCAATCAGTGTTGGATAACATATGTAAAAGTGACTTTGTTGTTCTGGCTGGTGATCTCAATGCTCGAGTAGGAAACAAACCAATTGCAGAAATAGTGGGAAATAAAGGTGAACCAACTTTGAATGAAAATAGTAAATTATTGATAGAATTTTCATCCTATAATCAATTAAAAATTACTAACACCTTCTTTGAGAAGAAAGATACACATAAATTCACATGGACTGCAAGAGGACAGCGATCAATTATTGACTATATAATGGTCAATAAAAAGTTAGGCCCAGATGTAACAGATGTCAGAGTACATAGAGGAAGCGATTTATATACAGATCATTATCTGGTCATTGCAAAAATCAGAATTCTTGCTAAATGGAGGAAAAGGCTGAATAGAAATATACACAGAAACCAAGAGATCTATAAGGTATATTTACTACAGGATGATGGAATAAAATACTTATATCAAAATCGGCTGCAACAGTATTTAGGTCAGATTCCGACAAGTACTGATATTAACAAAGAATGGGAAATCATAACCTCAGCAATTCAGAGGGCAGCAGATGAAGCCATTGGAGTGAAGAAGAAATTTAGGAGAAAAACTGGGCTTAAAATATGGAATAAAGAAATTTCAGAAGCTGTCAAGCAAAAACAAATATTATACCTGAAAATGATACAGCATCGCACCCCACAAAATGAGAAAGAATATAAAAACAGCAGGAACAAGGTCAAGTCACTAACGAGAAAACTCAAGCAAGAATCATGGGATAGGTTAATAAACTCAATAGAGGATGATATCCATGGTAGGCAAGAGATGGCATACAAGTTAATGAAGCACCTCAACAGTGATGAAAGAGCAACTGCTAATATAAATGTAATCAAAGAAGAATCGTGGATACAACACTGCAAAGAATTGTGGTATAACGGAGAGTATGGAGAGAGTAAGGAAGATCAAGATATAGATATCGACATTGAAGGAATTGACCTAATAGATATAGAAGAACTTAATACTGTTCTGAAATCTTTCAAAAATAGAAAAGCACCAGGTTTAGACAACATAAATATGGAGTTGTTCAAATATGGTGGGATCATTCTTAAATTTAGAATGTTACATTTAATTAATCTTTGTTGGAAAAGAAGAAATATACCTGAAGAATGGAGAAAAGCTAAAATAATATCACTTTTCAAGAAAGGAAATCGAAGTTTTTGCAGTAACTATCGAGGAATAAGTTTATTAAATGTTGGCTATAAAATATATGCTAAAATAATAAATAATAGACTTAAAATCATTGCACTCAATCTCTTATTGGAAGAACAATGTGGATTTAGGAAGGGCAGATCCTGTACAGATAATATATTTAGCCTCAAACAGATACTGGAGAAGAGAAGAGAATTTAACTTGAATACTTATGTCGCTTTTGTCGACTATGAAAAGGCTTTTGATAGGGTAGATAGAGAACAGTTATGGAATATAATGGTAAAAAATGGATTCCCTAAACATCTTATTCAAGTTACCCAAAGTCTGTACAAAAGGACGAGAATTGTGTTAGATTTAGGATACAAACTAATGGAAGAAATATTAATTAATCAAGGTGTATGTCAGGGATGCAGCCTCTCTCCAACACTATTCAATATATATACAGATGAAGTAATCAGAAATTGGAAACGAATTGTGCACTCTGGAATAAAATTGAACACAAACACATACATAAATACTATGCTCTTCCCAGATGGTCAATTTATCCTGCAGGATGATGAAGATAAACTCCAGAAATCAATACATCAGTTAAACACCATTTGTAAAAGTTATAATCTTTGGCTATCCAGAACAAAAACCAAAGTTATGGCATGGCAAGGGAAATATCCTATAAGAGCGAAGATAGTAATCGACAATCAACCAGTAGAACGAGTCACAAATTTTAAGTACCTTGGTTGTGAAATATCTTTTAATGATGATGACGAGGTGAAGAAGAAGCTTCATCGATTTCAATATATGTGTGGGACAATTCGCCGAACACTGAAAGGAAAAGTAAGAGAAGATACTCAACTTAAATTCTATAAGACTATGGCTGTACCGACTTTGCTATATGGAAGTGAGACATGGGTAGATAAAATAAGCTATAGGAATAAAATACAATCATCTGAAATGAGATTCCTAAGATCAGTGAAAGGATACTCCCTAAAAGATAAAATACGAAATGAAGAGATAAGACAAAAATTAAATATATTCTCAATGAATGAAAGAATATTCCAAAACAGGATAAATTGGAAAAACCACGTTCTGAGGATGGATAACGACAGAATCCCAAAACTTGCCCTGGAATACCATCCTACAGGAAGAAGAGATATTGGTCGTCCTATGAAGAGATGGAATGAAATCTGAGGTCGGAACAGGCTATTAGCCTAATCCATGAAGAGGAAGTAAGTAAGTAAGTACGTTAAGCATTCAATTATAAATTTCAGAATAATAGTGTAGTGAAGCACGGGTATCTTGCTAGTCTCTTATAAATATTTCGAGTAATACACGCCAACGTCAAATACTGACAATGGTTATGTAATTGGAATGCTCTTCCCATTTTATACTTAACATTGATCCTATTTTATACTTTTTCTACCATGTATTAACTTGTCAATTTCCTTCTGGATCAAACATTGACCAAGGCCTCAAGCCATCAATCATGTTACATCTAGTCAAATGAAGCCTCCTCCTTTAACCCGTTCGGTGGGCGATGCAGCAAGATACGCGGCTACAAGTAACTTGCTTGGCGGGGAACGCGGATATATCTGCCGATTCAAATTAATTTTTTTTTTCTCAGTTGCCTGCCTGCGGAGGTTTATTTCCTTTTCAGTAGCGTATTCTGGATGAGTCTGCCCTCTGATGTGAATTTTTTCATGTACATTTTCCCAATACCAATGTGTCATCCACGAGTTGCATCAAACAGGACGCAGCAAACGTCCAGGCAAGAACGACCTAAGGCCTAATACCTTCACGCTGAAACTTTAGCTCATTGCATAATTGTACCTTGGATGTAATAATATTGCTGTACAAGGGATTTCTAGAAATTATGATACTGAACAGACCTCTCTAATGACATTTTAGAACTGTGACCTGATTTATTATCCCCAGTCTTGAGTTCTTCCTTCAGACTGGAGTGTGTTTACCACGAGTTACACAATATTTATTAACGTACGCATCCGTAATACAGGCTCAGTTCATGATTTCTGTCCAAACTGCATAGACCAGGGTTCTATTACATCCTTTTTCTTACATTTTTTCCGTTAAAATATCTATAACGAATTACCGGCCCCCACCGTTAAAGGAAGACAGGCCAAACAACAATCGACCACAAGTAGTTTTTCATTCTCTAATCTAATAAAATAAACCACATTAGGTACAAAAGCGCCCAACATGATGGCAAAATCCTTTTCTTTAAATCTTCCATTGTAATTTGGTTACCGGTTTACTGTTCCCAGTCAGTTTACGGAAATCTTGTACCGCATAAATTAGGCCTAGGCTACATCGACTTTTAAAGGTTATGTTGAACGCGAGAATATGGTTTCGAAAGTATCAATCCTCAAGTTCTCGAATGCATTATATTTAGTTCTACCCAACACTAATCACAATCAAATTGGAAAGAGAAAAAATAACATTAACACTTCCGAAATTACGATTATTCGCAACCTTGAACTCAGCTGGAAAGCGCGCTCGCTGTACGAGTTAGTACGAGTGCGAGATACAAAGTTTTTAAGTGTAACGAGCGCAAATAAAATGACTACGGCTTTTATAACGTTTTAACACAAAAACGTTAAATTCCCAGTCTTATATTAGGACCAAAACAGTAATAGGCAATCCCAAAACCTCCCATGGCTTTATGTACGTACAGTGGCGGTCAAAATTATAGAGCCACCTCTATTGACGAGATTAAGAACTAGGATATCTATTAGTTCGCAAAATCTCCACGAGTGCCGTGTTGTCAGTCCCTTTTAGACAATATCAGGGAAGACGTCGCTGCTGTCTGTAGTCGTGCGAAAGGAAGCGTTTGAGCTAGACGTTCGAAAAGAGGCATAAAGGTAAGAATCCTATGGGTCAAAATAATAGAGCCGTTTTACAGAAGTCCCGTTCAAATTGATTTTTTGCAGTTGTTTTGGGGGCTAGTGATATTATTTGTCAACAAACCTCCACTCAATATTATTTTGTATGTAAACTGACGTTTGGTTTTGTTTACATTCTTCTAGATGGGCAGAGCAGAGCATACAAGTGATGATGGTCGTATAGTAATGTTCCGGATGTTCAAAAGTGGGATATCCATGAATCAAATAGCCAAAGATTTACACGTTTCGCGAAAACGAGTCCAGAACGCCATTAGACTGGCAAAACAAACAAAGCCGCAGGTGGGGAACAGGGGGCGACCTCGTGTAACTACTCCTCGCGTAGACAGACTCATCACTAGGGAAGTAAAGAAACCCATTTTTGTCACCACCACGACTGAAAGCCATTTTGTTTAGCAACAAAAATGATGTTCAACCATCAACTTCAACGATTCAAAGACGACTGAGATCCGCAAAATTGAATGGGCGCATTGCGAGACAGGAGCCACATGTTTCAAAAGCTAATGTTCGGAAAAGGTTGGCCTTCGCCCGGAGAAATGAACACAAACCCAATATTTGATGGAGGAACATCCTT